>NW_007253120.1:210009-212066 GCF_000164805.1 Carlito syrichta
TTTCAGGTCTGAGAAGAATGATGTGGTAACATAATGGGTATTGTGTGAATCTGTAGATGCTTTGGTAGGATGGACATCTAACAATGTTGGTTCTCCTATACATGAGCATGGAATATTTTCCATTGTTTGTGCCTTCTTGGATTTCTTTGAGCAGTGTTTTGTAGTTCTCATTGTAAAGTTATTTTACTTCTCTGGTTAGGAAGATGCCGAGGTATTTCATTTTGTGTGTGTGTGGCTATTGTGAATGGGATTGTGCTTTTAATTTGGGTCTCTGCCTGCTTGTTGGTGGTGTATAGGAATGCAACTGTCTTTTGCACATTTATTTTGTACCCTGAGACTTTGCCAAAGTTCTTTATCAGTGCAAGCAGGTTTTTGACAGATTCTCTTGGATTTTCAAGGTATATGATCATATCATCAATACAGAGGTATAACTTGATTTCTTTTCCTATTTGGATATCCCGGCCAATTCCTTTCTTATAGTATTATGATTAATGTTTGGGGTCCACTTATGAGTGAAAACATGTGATGTCTTTTATATAAGTAGAGAAAAGTGGTCAAAATGTTACCAAAACTTTTCTCCAATTCATGCCCTTCCAAATAAAATTTGTCAGTACCCAGAGTATGTAAAATCTCCTTTTTTATTAAGACCTCACTAATCATCAACCTCACTAATCATCAGGGAGATGCAAATCAAAACCACACTGAGATACCACCTAACTCCAGTCAGAATGGCAATTATCAACAACTCAAAAAATAACAGCTGCTGGAGAGGGTGTGGTGAAAAGGGAACACTTCTACACTGTTGGTGGGAGTGTAAACTAGTGCAACCTCTGTGGAAAACAGTGTGGCGATTCCTAAAAGCTCTAAATCTCAACCTCCCATATGACCCCGCAATCCCCCTACTGGGAATATACCCCGAAGAACTCAAATCACTCTATAAAAAAGATACCTGCACACATATGTTTATCGCAGCATTGTTCACAATAGCAAGAACCTGGAAACAACCATGCTGCCCATCAAAAGAGGACTGGATTTAAAAAATGTGGTACCTATACACGATGGAATACTACACAGCCATAAAAAAGAACAAAATCATGAATTTCGCAGCAACCTGGATGGAACTAGAGTCTATAATACTGAGTGACCTCTCACAGAAACAAATATCTGAGTTTCACATGTTCTCACTCATATAATGGACCTTGAACATCCAATGTAATACTATAAGAAAATGACTGACGGTGCTGGGAAACTATGGGGGCGAGGGGGATGGGATTAACAGT
Organism: Carlito syrichta; assembly: GCF_000164805.1. Taxonomy (NCBI): domain Eukaryota; kingdom Metazoa; phylum Chordata; class Mammalia; order Primates; family Tarsiidae; genus Carlito; species Carlito syrichta. The sequence continues at coordinate 211,290 of NW_007253120.1, forward strand.
AGCAAATATCTGTCTGGGGATGGGGAAACACCTCTTATCAACCGGGTGCCTGAATGAAACGTAATTGTACACCTAACCCTTAACTGTACCCCACAAAACCATAATAAAAAATATTGATTATGAAAAAAAGAGAAAAGGTGAGTATTCTTTCAAATGTACAGATATTAATTCAAGACTACAAGAAACATAAAAAAATCAATGAAACATGCCACTACCAAAGAAACATAATTTTCCAATAGCCAACTTCAGAGAAATGGAGATCTATTATTTTCCTGACAACTCAAAATGATTGTTTTAAGGATGCTTAGCTAGCTACAGGAAAACTCTTTCGACAACTCAGGAAAATAATGCATGAACAAAATGAGAAATTCAGCCAAAAGATAGAAATTATAGAAACAAATTCTGGAACTGAAGAATATAATAAATGAAATTAAAAATGCAATAGAGCACCTCACTGTTTTACATTTATTCTTTTCTGTACTAAAATTATAAAGGAAAAATTTAGCTAAATAAAAATGTAAATATTATATATGTCAGATAATACTTCAATAGAATTAAAAGACAAATAACACCAAAGGTTAATTATAATAACTAAGGCAATCCTCTAAATCAAGAATAAAATATGAAACAGTATAAAATTATACAAATAATAAAAAGTAGTTCACAAAAGAATAACTAGAAATGGTGATATTAATTCAAAAGAATTAAAAATAAAATAGACTGTCAACTATTTTACAAAAATAATCTTCAGTCTTGTTTTTTTTTTTTTTTTTTTTT
>NW_007253120.1:212086-270604 GCF_000164805.1 Carlito syrichta
TGTCTCGAACCCGCGGGCTCAGGCAATCTACTCACCTCAGCTTCCCTGAGCCACTGAGCCCGGATAGTCTTGTTGAATATGTGGTAAAATAGGCAGTTCTAATCTGTTATGGATATATAAATTAGTATGCTCTTTATAAAAGGGAAGTTTGGCAAGATATACAAGAAGTTTTTAAATGTGCATATATTATGTCTAAAAATCTGTTCCACATGGACAGCAATATATGTGGAATGGTAGTCATCACAACATTGTTTAAAATAGTAAAACTTTGAAACAACCTAAATAAGAAATTGGTTAATAAACTGTGGAGCGTTCATACAATGAAATGAAATTTGGATATTAGAAGAGGTGATATACGTATACAGTTATTAAAATGAATATATATTAAGAATTTTAAAAACAGGTTGCATAAAAATGTTTGTAATATTAGTGTATGATCCAAACTTTGCATTGTGTGTGTATAAATACATGTTCATGGATATAAAAAAGAATCATTTGGGTATATCTGAGTAATGAAATTTTAAATATTTTCTCTTTTGATTTATTGTATTTTAAAACCTTTTTCCAATTGGATATGTCTTACAATATATAGAAATTTTAATAAAAACTTGGTAGAGAAATTAGGAAAAAAAAAGAAAAAAGTCTTATATTTGTTTTGAGTGGTATCAATTACTGTAGTATCATAATGACCAGACAAGATACAAATACTACCTTGAATAAGTTCAGTTTATTTTATCCAGCATTAATATTAATATTGTATAAACCATACTTAAGATTTTTATGGCATTTGTAAAAAATCTTGTGATATTTGAGTGTTTGGGAACCACTTAAAATTTACTTATTTGTTTGTTTTTTTGTGTGTGTATGTAGGGTCAGTAATCTGGCAGGGTTCAAAGTGGATAAACAGGCTCTTCCAACCCCTTTCCTAGAGGACCAAAACATAGGAGAAAACAGGAACCAGAATATGAACGTACCTAGAAATTTTGGGAGATTAAATTTTTACAACTTGAACGAGTCTTCTAAAACTATGTTTAATACTGGGGTGAGCATCTTCACTAAGAATATAGTGATGATATATATTTAGATGGAATAAAAAAGGTATATTTTATTTCGATATTGGAACTCAAAAGAGAGTTTGGAGTTCATGGTTATAGAAGGCTTAGCCATGTAAGGAGTAGTTTGTAAAGTAATCCAAATAATTTTCTAAATCAAATGTGAAATATTGTAGGTAAAAATTAGTTCTTACTCTCACCATTGTTATTCCTCAGTCAATTTTCTTGGTCTTTAGAATTTGCTTCATTCAGAGTTGAGAAAGTCTTAGTAAGAGTTATTATTGCTACCCACACACATAAAAGACATAAAAATTTATACATTTGGATGCATTGTTACTGCTTAATGGAATTTAATTTTTTTTTATTTTAAAGATGCAGGGTACAATTCAGGATTAGGTAGATAAGTGGTCACCATACAGGTAGAATTTGGGCCTCCCTTTGGACCGCACTTCACCTGGTCTGAGATCATGTACCCTTATTGATGTTATGTGCTCCCCCTTCTTCCCCTGGCAGTGTTCTACTACTGTCTATCCCTTTCTTACAGTATTTAATGGACTGTTTTTAAGTCACCATATTATTTAATTAGCATTTCAATTAGATTGCCTAGCATTTTTTTCTTGTTCTCCTAATTATCTCTTCTTTATAATTTTTAATAGTTTTCTTGACTAGGGATTCTGAGATGGGGATTTATTTCTCTAAGTTGCTCATAAGCATACCTTAGCTGAGAGTTTATGAGCCAGTTGTGAAGCATAGCAGGTGCTACCCAACTCGAGGTGGCATTTTGAGCCAAACAGAACTGCAACTCCTTCTCTATCATTTACTAGCTATTTGCCTTTGGCCAAGTCACTTGACATATCTGTGCTTTGCTTTGTTTTGTTTTGGTTTCTTCTATGAGACAATTTCAGTGAGGTAACCACTAGTAAAATGTGAATTGTGTAATGTTTAACATGAATCATATATTAAAGAAATGTAATGTTTTCCTTTCTCTGCTTGCACATTTCTACTGCAGCATCACTCTGTTCCTATTTCCCCCTTAAAAAGATACAGATGATGAAGATTTGGCAGATCAGTCTAGAAAAGTTGTTGATTTCTGGATCAGCATATTTTTTATTCTGGAAATATATCTAATAACCCATCTTTTAAAAATGAGGAAGCACTTTTTCCTGCCATGAAGACCATGAAAAAAATATTATTCTTCCAAACTTTACCTTATTTCTGGTCTGTGACATCAATGCTGATTGTCTTATTCAGAACATATTGGCTTATTGATTAAAGATATTTTCTCATTATTAATTATTGGGTGCCCAAATATTAAAGAAGATAGGATGAGCATATGTTTAAACTGTTGGTTATATATACTCAAATAACATACTCAAGGTGTTTTTCTTTCAGATATCTTTTCAGATTAAGTCCCTACATTTGAAGGAACGGGTTCTGTTGTTATCTGAAAAAATATATAATCACCTACAAATTGGCCAAAAAAGCCTGAAAAAAGAGAGAAAAATTTAAATTTGTGTATGTTTTTCAAATTAACAACTAGACCCATTGCTTTAAATTTAGAGGTTAAAAACTGGATGCTGTGGCTCATATGTGTAATCCCAGCACTTTGGAAAGCTGAAGCGAGAGGATGGCCTGAGCCTAGGAGTTCAAGACCAGTCTGGGCAACATAGTGAGAAATGATCTCCACAATAAAACAAAAAATGAGCTGGGGATGGTGGTACTCGCCTGTAGTCCCAGTTACTCGGGAGGTTAAACCCAGCAGGTTGAGGCTGCAGTAGCCATGACTGTGCCACTGCACTCCAGCCTGGCTGACAGAGTGATACCCCAACTCAAAATTAAAAATAAATAAATGAATAAAAATAAAATAAATTTAGAGGTTAAAGAAAAATGCATTGAGCATATTACTGCAGTTTAAAAATAAATTCATCCTCTGTTTTCTGACTTTCCACAATTCTGGGGATCACATAGATTAAAACCTAGCCATGAAAATTTGTTATATATGTGCATTTTATGTGAATATTTTCTTTAGGAAACAAAGATAGTATAGAAAGAGAGTGATTTAATACTAAAAAAGACAGATGTGATATTGTTCTGTGCAGAGATGCCATGAATATATTAGTGACAAAAATAATCCTTTTGAGAATTTCATTATAATTAGATTAGAAGTCAAGCTTTAATCCTTTCAATCAACACATTACACAAATAACACATTTTGCTTTTTATCTAGTCTAGTAATTATGCCTATCTTCTGTCCAAAGATATATTTATAAAAATATGTACATCTTTTATCATAAGATTCAAAACATTTATGCTAATGAATGTTATTAAAGTCTGTGATCATTGTAATGCCATCTTTCTCTCTTGCCAGTGTGCTCTTCACACCCAGCAGTTTTATGCCATGCTCATGAAGAGGGCAATTTATACTTTGCGCAACTGGAGTTTGGTGTTGATACAGATATTGGGATTTCTGGGTATCATTTATTTGATGATGAGAGATACGAAATTTTCACGACATGATGAACCTGCCAGGCAAATGGATTTGGAACAATATGGTGAAACTACTGTGCCTTTCTCAATTTCTGGAAATTCTGATTTGGCTCTGAATCTTACAAAAAATCTTGAGATCATGCTAAAGGCTAAGAAACAAAAACTTCATGAAGTACGAGGTAAGACTCTTTTAAAAAAAAGACTGCTAGTAAAGACCTGCTTGTGTCACTTTCAAAGAAGACTCTTAAGTGGAATATTTAGCTACTTCTTTAAAAAAAAAGAATAAAAGGAACCAATCTCATAAAGGCAGCCAAATCAGAGCAAGAATACTGGCCACAAAATTAGTGGAGGCACTTTGTGGGTCATCTACCAACCAACTGCTATACCTTTCAGGAAATGGGTAAAAGTACCTGAAAATTTTTTAGTAAAATTTAGCAGAGAATTTTCACACAAACCTGGGCTCACAGTGTGATATCATGGCCCTAAATCCTGAAGTCTCCTAGACTGGCCACAAGCCTCCTAGATTGGGTAACTCTAAAACATGTTGGACTGAAGGCTTTGTGTGAAGGCTACTCGAAAATGATGTATTTTGAAGGTAGTGATAGTTTATTTCAAGTATTGAACACATGCTTCCGGCAAGAACTTTTCTAAACACTTTACATGAATGATCTTACTGAATTTCCATAACAACCACATTGGCAAATGATTGGATACTGGAGCTTGGAGATGTTAAATAAGTTGTGCCCAATCATGCATCTAGTATGTATTAGAGCAAGAACTATATTTTAAGACTGCCTGGCTGAAGTCTGCACTCTTAACCACTCACTACATGAAATCACCTCTGTAATAAGCAACTCTGTTCTCTTTTAACAGTGATCATTTTCTTCTAGGTGCTCTGTGCTCCTTCAGGTACTGCCTGGAGAACTGTGTTACTTTAGGTAATCGTACAGCCTGTGCTGTTTGGCAAGTCATTTTTCTCCTCAGGTTTTATTGGGAGAGATGAAATGGCATTTTGAAATGTTGTATACTACTGATACCATTATCCTGATTTTACAACATTCACATCATAGACTGGATAACATAAAAGCTGTCAGTAAATCACATATCCCTTGTCCTCCTCCATTACAGGAGCACTAGATGTACCCTTATTAATTAAAGATCACACAGTTGTTTAGAAGAGGAAAGGGAAAAGAGAGATAATGATTTTCCCTTACTTAAAATGCTGTTCCTTTTCAGCGACATTATATGTCTTGCAAAAATGAAAGACTGTTTTACAGATACATCAACAATAAGATTATCCGATTAAGTCTTTCTTTTTGCTCATCCTTTGAGCATCTTGCCGTTGTCTTAATTTGATAATTATTTAGGCTATTATACTAGCAAGCTGGTGGACTAAGAAACTTCAGGCCCTCGGTTCCCCCATAGGAATATAAGCAACAACAGACTGACTAAAATAGCTTTGTGGCAGCTGTAAAGGCCAGTCAAGGGCCTGCAGAAATCAAGTGTATGCTCAATCAAGAAAAAAAAGTCATACTCAAAATGGCGGGAATGTTGTAGTGTTTTTGCTCACTCTTGCCCCGCCCTCCTCCCTAATGAAAGCACGGTGCGGATGGGAGAAGCTGCCCAGTACATAGTTCTTCTACTGGGAGAGAAGGAAGAGTGGAATTGTTTTGGTAACACTCTGGCTAACGGACTGGCTTAAGTGTCATTTGACTTAGAGCTCAAATAGGAATAGGGGCGCGGTTTGGATATCATACTGGAGGTTAATGAAAGCAGTGATAGATAATGAGGTACATGAACACTGCAAGGCAGACTGTAGACACTTGAGTACTTGGCAGCAAGAAATTATGAGCAACAGAATACAGAGGTAAAACATCAGGGATCTTAAGAAGAAGAAAGGGTAGGACTCAGGAAAGTCAAGACATTTAGAAGCAGTCATATATGCTTGGGAGTGGGGATTGAGCAGGGAAGCACATGAACAGAAAAGGTCTGAGAAGACATTAAGACTTCATGATCCTTTCAGGCCTCTATCTTAGGGAGTGACTGTGGTCTCTGGCTCTTCCCCTCCACTGTTGGCATAGGCTGATAGGGTTGCTGCACATGCATGTTTATTGCAGCATTATTCACAAGAGCAAAAAAATGGAACCAACCATGCTGCCCATCGAAAGAGGACTGGATTTTAAAAATGAGGTACATATACACGATGGAATACTATGCAGCCATAAAGAAGGACAAAATTATGAACTTTGCAGCAACTTGGATGGGCTTAGGGGTTGTAATACTGAGTGATCTAACACAAACAAAGAACCAAGTATCACATGTTCTCACTCATAAGCAGACCTTGAGCAACTGTTGTAATACTATAAGAAAGGGATTGGCAGTAGTGGGAAACTGCTAGGGGAGGGGGCACACCTCATCAACAAGGATACCTGCATAATGAACATTTGAATACCTAACCCTGAATTGTACCTCATACATTTTAAATAAATAAATGAATAAATAAATAGAATTCATGCTGGTCTAATTAGTGAAAGTCTTTCCCTATGTGAATGCAGTCTACAAAGACTAGAAGAGTGGCTGTTTTTTGTTTGTGTGTTTTGTTTTTTTCAAATGTACAAATTTCAAGAAACAATGGCAAGGATAAAAAGAAACAGAAAAACATGGCCTGTTCAAAAGAAGAAGCTACATCTCCAGAAACCAAACCTAATGAAACAGTCTTTGAATTTACTACACACTTTTTTTTTAAAGTCATTTTAGATTCAAGGAGTACATGTGCAGGTTTGTTATGTGGGTATAGTGCGTGATGGTGAAGTTTGGCTTCTGTTGAACCTGTCACCCAAATAGTGAGCATGGTACCTAATAGGTAGTTTCCAACCCTTTTCCCCCTCCACCCCCCTTGGGAGTCCTCAGTGTTGTTCTCATTCTTATGCCCATGTGTACCCAGTGCTTAGCTCCCACTTGTAAGTGAGGTCATGCAGTATTCGGTTTTCTGTTTCTGTGTTAATTTGCTTACAATAATGGCCTCCAGTTGCATCTACATTGCTACAAAGGACATGATTCAATTCTTTACAAGGGTGCATAGTATTCCACAGGGTATACGTACCCCATTTTCTTTCTCTAGTTCACCACTGATAGGCATTTATGTTGGTTCTGTGTCTTTGCTACTGTGAATAGTGCTTCGATAAACATATGAGTGCTGGTGTCTTTTGGTAGAACCATTTATGCTCCCTTAGGTATATACCTGATAGTGAATTGCAGGGCCAAATGGTAAATCTATTTTTATGGATTCCATCCTAAAAACGGATGGAATCATGTCCTTTGCAGCAACATGGAAGTAGCTGGAGAACATCATCCTAAGTGAACTAACACAGAAGCAGAACACAGAATACTGCATTTTCTCACTTATATTTGAACACTAAATACAGGTCATAAATACAGACATAATAGACACTGGGGGCAATAAAGGGGAAGGGGGAAGATGTTAGGGTTCAGAAGTTACTTATTGGGTAAAATGTTCACTATCTGGGGAATGGGTCACTTTAAGCCCAGTCCCCATCAGTACACAATATGTTGAGGTAAAAAACATGCACTTGTACCCTCTGAATCTAAAAAGAAAAAAATACATTCATTGAACTCAGACCCTAAGAGTTAAAAATGCTCATTATGGAACATATACACCATGGAATACTGCACAACCATAAAGAAGAATGGAATCATGTCCTCTGCAGCAACATGGATGCAGCTGGAGGCCATTATTCTAAGCAAAATAAAGAATAACAAAAATGGAAAACAATATTGCATGTTCTCACTTATAAGTAGCTGATCATTGGGTACATACAGACATAAAGATGGAAACAACAGATGCTGGAAACTCAAAAGGCGGGTGGCAAGGGTGGAAAAAACACCCGTTGGGTACCATTCACAACATTTGGGTGACAGGCTTAATAGAAGCCCAAACCTCATCATGACGCAATATAACTATATAGTAAAGCTACACATTTACCCTTTGAATCTAAAATTGAAAATTAAAAAAATAATAATAGCCATTCCAACTAGTGTGAGATGGTATCTCACTGTGGTTTTGGGATTTGCATTTTCAAATGATTAATGATGAACATTTTTTCATATGTTTGTTGGCTGCTTGTATGTCTTCTTTTGAGATGTGTCTCTTCGTGTCCTTTGCACAGGTTTTAATGGGATTATTTGTTGTTTTTTTTTCTCCTGTCGATTCAAGTTTCTTATAGATTTTGGATATTAGGTGTTTTTTAAATGCATCATTGTGTGTTCGTGTCCTTTGCCCACCTTTTTTTTTTTTTAAGTATCATAACGGGAGGAAGAGTACTTTTTAATTTTTATTTAAAAAATTTTTTTATTTTAAAGATGTGGGGTCGGAGAGACACCTCTTATCAACAAGGGTGACTGAATGAAGCATATTTGTATACCTAACCCTTAACTGTACCCCACAATATCATCATAAAAATATTGATTTAAAAAAATAAATAAATAAAGATGTGGGGTACAATTCAGGGTTAGGTATACAAATATTCATTATGCAGGTACCCTTGTTGATGAGGTGTGCCCCTCCCCTCCGGTAGTTTCCCTCAACTGCCAGCCCCCCCCTTCCCTAGCAGTTTCCCACTACTGCCAATTCCTTTCTTATAGTATCATGATAATTGTTCAAGGTCCACTTATAAGTGAGAACATATGGTCCTCTGCTCTTTGTTTCTGTGATAGATCACTGAGTATGATAGACTCTAAATCCATCTGAGTTGCTGTGAAGTCCATATATTTACCCTTCTTTATGGCTGTGTAATATTCCATTGTGTACATGTACCACATTTTTTATATCCAGTCCAACTTTTAAGGGCTGCTTTGTTGGTTCCATGTTTTTGCTATTGTGAATAGAGCTGCAACAAACATGCATGTGCAGGTATTTTTTTTTTTGTAGAATGATTTGTGTTCCTCTGGGTATATTCCCAGTAGGGGGATTACTGGGTCATATGGAAGGTCAATTTCTAGTTCTTTCAGAAGTCGCCACACTGTCTTCCAAAGAGGTTGCACTAGTTTGCATTCCCACCAGCATTGTAGAAGCGTTCCTTTTTCTCTGTATCTTTGCCCACATCTGTTGTTTGTTTTGTTAATGATTGCCATTCTTACTGCTTTGCCCACATTTTAATGGAGTTATTTTTTTTCCCCCTGTTGATTCATTTAAGGTCCTTATAGATTCTGAATACTAGTAGGCCTTTGTTGGGTGTATAGTTCGCAAATATTTTCTTCCATTTTGTAGGTTGTCTGTTTACTCTCTTTTGCTGTACAGAAGCTCTTTAGTTTAATTAGTTCTCACTTGTCAATTTTGGCTTTTTCAGTGTTTGCTTTTGAGGACGTGGTCATAAATTTGTTACCTAGATGATGTTCAGAAGAATGTTTCTTAAGTTTTCTTCTAGGATTTTTATAGTTAAGTCTTTATTCCATTTTGAGTGATTTTTGCATATGGTGAGAGGAAAGGATACAGTTTTATTCTTCTGCATATGGTTAGCCAGTTTTTTCAGCATAATTTATAGTACAAGATATCTTTTCTTGAATGTTTATTTTTGTCAGCTTTGTCAAAAGCCAGTTGGCTGTAGGTAGCAGATTTATTTCTGGGTTTTGTATTCTGTTGATTAGTCTATTTACCTATTTTTGAAACAGTATCATGTGTTTTGGTTACTGTAGCCTAGTAGTAAAGTTTGAAGTCTGGTAATGTGATGCCTCTAGCTTTGTTCTTTTGGCTTAGGATTACTTTGGCTATTCAGGCTCTTTTTGGCTTTCATATTAATTTTTAAGCATTGTTTCTTCTATATCTGTGAAAAAAGCAATCTACAGATTCAATGTTATCACTCACAAATCAACTTTTCATTTTGTTGATCATTTGTACTGCTTTAATAAGTTTCTACTAAATTTAGTTCTCTTTGTTCTTTATTATTTCTTTCCTTCTACTAATTTGGGGTCTGGTTTCTTCTTTTTTAGTTCTTTGAGGTATGTTGTTAAATTGTTTACTTGAAATCTTTCTACTTTTTTCCCCAAGGTGTTTTTTTGCTATGAACTTCCCTTTTAGAATTGATTTGACTGTATTCCATAGATTTTGGTTTGTTGTGTATTCATTTTTATTTGTTTCAAGACATTTTTTCATTTCTTCCTTAATTTCTTCCTTGACCCAATGATAATTTAGAAGCATGTTGTTTAATTTCCATGTATTTATACAATCTCCAAAGTTTTATGATTGTTTTCTAGTTTTATTACATTGTGATCTGAGAAGATGCTTGAAATGATTTTGATTTCGTATAAATCTGTTTAGATTTGTTTTGTGTTCCAACATATGGTCTATCTTGGAGAACAGTCCATGTGTTGATGAGAAGAAAGTGTTCTGTAGTTGTTTGATAAAATGTTCCGTAAATGTCTGTCAGGTCCATTTGGTCTTATATGTAGTTTGAATGTAATGTTTTGGCTTATCTCTCTAATGCTGAACTTGGAGTATTGAAACTTTCAACTATTATTTTATTGGAGTATACCACTCCCTGTGGATTAATATTTGCTTTATAAATGCTCCAGTGCTGGATGCATATTAAAACTGTAATATCTTCTTGCTGAATTTATCCCTTTGTCAATATACAATACCTTTCTTTTTCCTGTTTTTGGCTTAATTTGTGCTCTCTCTAAGTGTAGCTACTCCAGCTTGCTTTTGAGTTTTGTTTACAAAGAATATCTTTTCTTCTATTACTTCACCTTCAGTCTGTAAACATCTTCATAGATGAGATGAGTTTTCTCTGGGCAGCATATGTTGAGTCAATTTTAAAATTCATTCAACCAGATTGTATCTTTTGAGCAGAAAATTTAATTTGTTTACATTCAAAGTTATTATTGTTATGTGAGGGCTTATTTCTGTCATTTTGTCGATTGATTTCTGGTTGTTTTATATATTCTGTGTTTCTTTCTCTGTTCTTGTTTATCATTGTGTTTTGGTGGTTTTCTGTATTAGTATCATTTAAGTCTTTTCCCTTCCTTTTTTGTATGTTTGCTGTACCAATGAGTTCTATATTTTTGTGTTTTCATGATGATATATATTTTTTTCATTTTTGGGTATAGGACACAGTTACCATTTCTTATAAAGCCAGTGTAATGGTAATGAAGTTCCTCAGCTTTTGCTTATTTGAGAAAGGTTCTTTTCCTTCATTTATGAAGGATTGTTTTACTGGGCATAATATCCTTAGTTGGCAATTTTTTTTAGTATTTCGAATATATTATCCAAGTTTCTCCTGGCCTATAAAGTTTCTGCTGAAAAATATGCACCATTATTCTGTCGGGAGTTCCTTTGGTGACTAGATTCCATTCTCTGCCTGTTTATAGAATCCTTTCTCTTTGAATTTTGACATTTTACTATAATGTTCTGTGGAAGATACTTTTTTGAGTTTTATCTATTTGGGGATTTCTGGGCTAACTAAATATTCATGTTTTAATCTATTGCTAGACTTGAGAAGTTTTCATCTATTACATTGTTAAATCTGTCTTTTTTTTTTTAGCCCTTTAATCTTCACCTTCTGTTGCCCTGAAAGCTTGAATGATTTTGTTGCTTTATGATGTTCCACATATCACACAGGCTTTACTCATTCTTTTAAAATCCTTTTTCTTTATACTTCTCTGACTGAGTTATTTCAAAATACTTGTCTTCATCTTCTGAGATTCTTCTACTTGATCTAGACTATTTTTGAATGTGTTTTGTATTTAATTTGATGAATTCTTTAGTTCCAGGATTCTGTTTTGTTCTTTTTTGTAATATCTATCTTGTGAATTTCTCATTCATGTCCTGAATTTTTTTCCAAATTCTTTTTTTTCTTTTTGTGCATTTTTTCTTCAGCAATTAAAGAAAAAAGATGCAGGGTAAAATTCAAGATTAGGTATAAAAGTGTGGTCATTGTAGAGGTAAAATTTGGGCCTCCCTTTGGTCCCCACTTCACCTGGTTTGAGATATGGTAGCCTTATTGATGTTATGCTCCCGCTCCCCCCGGCAGTGTCTCACTACTGCCAATCACTTTCTTATAGTATTATGGTAAGTGTTCAAGGTTTGCTTATGTGTGAGATCATGTGGTAATCAGTTCTTTGTTTCTATAATAGATCACTGAATATTATAGACTTTAAATCCATCCAAGTTGCTGTGAAGTCCACATTTGCCCTTCTTTATGGTTACATAATATTCCATCATGTATATGTACCACATTTAAAAAAAAATCCAGTCCAGTTTCAATGGGCAGCACGGGTGGTTCAATGTTTTTGCTATTGTGAATAGTGCTGCAATAAACTTGCATGTGCAATTATCTTTTTTGCAGAGATATTTGAGGTTCTCTGGGTATATTCCCAGTAGGGGGATTGCTGGGTCATATGAAAGATAAATTTCTAGTTCTTTTAGAAATCACCCCAGTTTTCCATAGAGGTTGAACTAGTTTGTATTCCCACCAACAGTGTAGAAGTGTTCCATTTCTCCACATCCTTGCCAGCATCTGTTGTTTTTTGTTTTATTAATGATGGCCATTCTTTCTGGGGTTAGGAGGTATCTTTTTTTTTTTGAGTTGGAGTCTCACTCGGTCACCCAGATTGGAGTGGAGCGGCCGCTCCCGGCCACCGCAGCCTCGCCTGCTGGGCTCCGGCGATCCTTCCGCCTCAGCCTTCCGAGTAGCCGGAATTACAGGCATGTGCTACCACGCCCGGCTGATTTTTTGATTTATTGTAGAGATGAGGTCTCACTGCCCAGGCGGGTCTCGAACCCACTGGCTCAGGCAATCCACTCACCTCAGCCTCCCAAAGGCGCAGGATTACAGGCTGAGCCACCGAGCCCGACTAGGTGGTATCTTAATGTGGTTTTGATTGGCATTTCTATGATGATTAGTGAGGCTGCACACTTTTTCATTTGTCTGTTGGCTGCCCACATGTCTTCTTTTGAGAAGTGGTTATAAACTTTACCATAGGCTACAATAATCAAACCAGCCTGATATTGGTACAAGAATAGGCACATGGACCAATGGAACAGGATGGAGATTCTGGAAGCAAAACTTCAATTTCTCAACCAACTCAACTTTGACAAAGCCTCCGCTAACATCAACTGGGGAAAGGAGAACCTGTTCAGTAAATGGTGCTGGGAAAACTGGCTGACCACATGCCAAAGATCGAAACAGGACTCCTTCCTATGACCATACACAAAAATAAACTCTAAATGGATCAAAAACCAATTTATTTTTTTTTCTTTTTTTTGAGTTGGAGTCTCACTCTGTCGCCCAGACTGGAGTGCAGTGACCGCTCCCAGCCACCGCAACCTCGACTTGCTGGGCTCTGGCAATCCTTCCGCCTCAGCCTTCTGAGTAGCTGGAAACAGGCGCGCGCTACCACGCCCAGCTGATTTTCTTGAGTTATTGTAGAGATGAGGTCTCGCCAAGTTGCCCAGGTGGGTCTCGAACCCCGCGGGCTCAGGTAATCCACTCACCACAGCCTCCCAAAGGTGCGGGATTACAGGCTGAGCCACCGAGCCCGGCTAAAAAACCAATTTCTTTATACTGTTTTTCAGTATTCTCTTACATCTTACTGAGCCTCTTCAGTATCAATATTTTTATTTTTTCCAAGATTTTTAAAATTTCTTTTTGATTGGAATCAGTTGCTAGAGATTTATTGTGATACTTTGAGAGTGTCATTTTTTATTTTTTATGTTTGTGGTGTGCTTACATTGATATCTGCATATCTGGTGTAATAGTCACTTCTTCCAGTTTAGGAGTTGACTTTTGTAGAGAAAGACTTTTTCCTGAAGATGTGTCTATGGTGATGATTTTCAAGGGTACTTTAGGTTTGATTCTGGATACATGCAGTAATGTACACTACATATGATTTCTTTTGTTGTGTACAGTATCAGTAGAACCTGTAAATTTCTCAGTGCTTTGGCTGTGGTTGGTGGAAGATGTGGTAAGGCTTTGTTGGGAATGGGTATGCTAAGTGGGCCTGTTCTCAGGCCCCACTGACTACAATAGTGAACCAAGTGTGCCTGGGCTTGGGCCACTGGATGGCATATTCATATACTGGTGTTAGCGGATCCAGGTGGGACAGTTCTTGGGTTTCCAGGTAGCTTGCTCAGGTATCAGCAGTGATAGCAGTGGGCCAGATGAGTGGGCAGGTTCTCAGGTCCCTGGGCAGCATGTATGGCATGGCTGATGGTAGTAAAAATGGTGAGATAACCCTTGGGCTCTCAGGTGACTCTAGCTAATGTTAGTGGTGGCTGCCATGGGCCCAGCAGGTCAGTTGTCAGGCTCCTAGTTGGCATTTGTGGCTGGGTGTAGTTGATGGTCTTGGTGGCAGGCTGGATGGGCCCATCTTCAGGTCCCTGGGGGAGTATACAGATGACAGAAATGGTGGAATAGGTGGGCTGATCCACAGGTCTCCAAGAGGGATGCTTGGGCTCTAGGGGCATGGTTCCTGGCCAAACAGGCCTCACTTCATGTCCTTGGTGGTGTGCAGTGTGGTGTAGGCTGTAGTGGACAATGGGTGTGGAGAGTTTAACCTCAGGGCTGGTGCTAGAGCACAGAGGTCCTGCTGTTGCTGTTGGTGTGGTTGGGGGTGCTCTCAACAGTCACCTGCAGAGATCTCTCAGACCCTGAGGACTGCACACTTTATCCCTGACAGAGGCAATGTTTGCAGCAGTGTGCATGGGGATCCTGTACTCAGGAAGTGCATTAGAGCACATAGACTGTGTTACTAGTGGAGGCAAGTTGCTATTTACAGCCCCATACAGGGAGCTCTCTGGTTGTTGAAAGCACATGCTGCAGTTATCCTTGTCTCAGAGGCAGCTTTCTTGGTGTGCTGCACCATCCTTTCCTCAGGGATTAATACTCCATGTGGGCTAGAGTGCTGGGGACTCCACAGCACCATTGGGTCTAGCCAGTGCTGTGCCACTGTAGGCCTTTGGATGGATGCCATGGGATGTCAGTAGGAGCTCCCGTGTTGAGATGTAGGGGTAGGGTTGTTGGTTCCCAGGGCAGAATGCAGTCTGGTGGAAGTTGGGCTCTCAGAATAGCACTATCCTGCAGCCACTTAGGTCTGGGGGTGGGGGTTGACCCAGCGTAGTTCCCGGTCTGAAGTATCCAGATCATCACCTACACTAATCTCAGGGCCCAGGTGAGTACAGAAGCTATCCCATGGCTAGAACTGTAGTAGTCCAAGTGGGAATATGGACCCCCGAGGATTTTTCATTTACCCTTTCCCCAAAATAGGGAACCACTCTGGGATCCCAGTAGATAACAGCTGGCCACTGACTTCCTTTTCCTTCTGTGTTTCAGTATTTCTCATGTCTTCTTTATTGAACTCCAGTGATATTTTTCCTAGATTATGAATTATCTATTCACAGTTTTGGTTTGTCTTTCTGGAGAGGGCTAATGTCCAGTGTCTCTAGTCAGCCATCATGAAATAGAAGCCATGCTGTTTTTTTATTTGCTGCATTTTCAAACTTCTATCTGGCTTTATTCTCCTTTTATTTGAATGACTTCCATTAGTATTTATTTTGGTCTAGGCTTTTGGTAATAAAGTTTTCTCAGTTTTTGTGTTTCTAAACACATCCTTTTTTTTTTTTTTGAGTTGGAGTCTCACTCAGTCGCCCAGACTGGAGTGCAGTGGCTGCTTCTGGCCACCGCAGCCTCGACCTGCTGGGCTCCGGTGATCCTTCCGCTTCAGCCTTCCGAGTAGCCGGAATTACAGGCACACACTACCGCCCAGCTGATTTTTTTTTATTTTTATTGTAGAGATGAGGTCTCGCTGTCCAGGCGGGTCTCGAACCCGCGGGTTCAGGCAATCCACTCACCTCGGCCTCCCAAAGCGCTGGGATTACAGGCTGAGCCACCGAGGCCAGCACACATCCTTTTTTAAAAAGAATATTTTTAGCTGTATAGAATTCTAGGTTCACAGTTATTTTATTTCAGTATTTTAAAGAAGTTGTTTTATTTTCTTCTAGCTTCCATAATTTCTTTTAAGATACCAACTGTTAGACTAATTATTGTTTTTTTTTTAAAGAGAAAAAGGTAGCTGTGGCTACTCTTACATTTTTTAATATTTAAATTTGGTTTTTACAAGATTTATGACGATGTGCCTGGGTTTGGTTTTCTATTTATCCTACTTGAGGATAAATAATGTAGTGTTTGTAGTATTTTCCAATCTGTATTTTATGTTCGTTGTCAGTTTAGGGAGCATATCAGGCATTATCTCCTCAGGTATGGTTTCTTCCCAATTTTTTCTGTCCTCTATTTCTGGGATTTCAGCAACAGATATTTAATATTTTTATGCTGTTTTTCATGTATTCTTTACTGTTTTGCTATTTTTCTCTCTTCAGTCTAGACATTAGACCGACTCGTCTTCTATTAAATAGTTAATTTACCTCCTTTACCTATGTTTAATCTACTATTAAACCATTAATTGAATTTCTAAATTTAAGAATTATTTCATCTCTGAATTTTCCATTTGATCCTTTTTTATAGATTCAAGTCTATTTATGACTTTTTAGCTTGCCTTTTGCTAACATGCTAGTTATAGTTACTTTAACACATAAAATTGAGATCACCTATTCATGTTTTTATTATTTTTTTCTCTTGATCACATTTATTAGTATGCCTTTTAAATTTTTGAATTTTGTTGAACATTGTGTTACAATACTGCAGAGACTCAATCATGTTATCATCCCCACCTGAAGTGTGAGGTTTGTGTAAATCAGTGATAGGATAGAGTCTTTGAGGTGAATAGTCAAGGTGTGTCAGAACAACTGTGAAACATTGGAAAGGGAAAAATGTGTCAGACAGGTAAAATTATTGGATTCTCCCTATCAAAAATATATAGTAAGTAATCTGAATTGCATGCTGAGCTCATGACCATTATTGTTTCCTCATTCCAGGTGACCTTCAGGAATACTTGATAAAAAATAAAGAATGCATTTACTCATGCATTATTGCATTTTCCATTGAGGATACTGGAAACAAAAAAACGTTAACCTTTTGGTTCAACAATGAAGCATACCATTCACCATCATTATCTCTGGCAGTATTAGATAATATTATTTTTATGTCACTTTCTGGCCCTGATGCTTCCATTACAGTTTCCAACAAACCTCAGCCTCAATTTACTTCTGATGTTGAACTGGATGAAAAAAGGTATGTATGATTTTTTTTTTACTGGAATTATATTTTAAATACATTACTACTTCCTCATCTGATCATGTTCATGTTCTTAATAAAAATTATTATTAACAATCAGCATTTTTCATTTTGTTGTTTTACCAATGTGCCCCCTTTATTCATTCTTTTGTAGAAAAATGTCAGGACTCCACATAGCCTTAAATTTGTTTCCTGGTCTGAGTATTTTGGTTAGCGGCTTTTCCCTCCTGACAGTGACTGAGAGAATAATTAAAGCAAAGCACATCCAGTTTGTGAGTGGGGTCTATGCCATTAATTTCTGGCTCTCTGCTCTGTTGTGGGATTTCATAATCTACTTCGTTGCTTGCTGTTTACTACTGGTGAGTGTTAGATAAAGGGTCTTGAGGGCTCAGTCTTCTGTATACCTAAGAAAGTTTCTACTTGGCTAACTTAACCTAAATCTAAGTCTCTCAAGAAAGGTGAAAATACTTTGATTCATGTCAGAAAATTCATTGTGCAATCTGCCTTATATTGAAAATTTTCTGCCTCACACTCCTTCTTTTAAATAAGATGTTCTTGTTTGCTGAAACAGAAATATATCTCTTCAGCTAATGTCTGACAGTCTTGCTCACCAATATGTACTGGCTCCAAAGCTGCTGTAAACATGGAAGAATATAGCCTTTCATAACAACCAACCAGTCTTTTACTAAACAAAGACAGATATTTTACAAATATTTGTCTCCTGCTTGTAGTTTTTCTCCATTTGTTGTGATTTCTTGTTATCCAAGAGACACTCATGCTCAGCTTTTGCAGTTTCCCTCAAGAGATTTTTAAATTTTGTGCCACAGACTTTTCAAATTGTGTGTGTGTAAATTTTTTGGAATGAAGAGAATAGATTATTGACCAGATATTGAATATATGTTGAATGCTTACTCTTCAATATGTAAAGTCAGGAGAAACTTTTTGGTTTGTTCATTTTGATACTTCCTTCTCCTTTCCATATCTGGTGTCCACTGCCACACCCCTATCCTATGAAAAGGATAAATGAAGCACTACTGTAAAAGTGGGAGCAAACCTGTTCATTTCTCAGAAATGAGATGTAAGGCCTGGAGGCCATTTGCATGGGCTCCAATGGCCATTGGAAAACATGATCATTGACCATGGGGCTGTAGGGTTGAGCAATTGAAACTTTTGGTTCTGAGGGAGAGCTAGGATCCTACAAGCTAAAACGCATAGAAGGCATTAGACTTTGGAAGTTGGGGGGAGAAACTCATGTATACAGAGAGCTCTAGGGTACAGACAGCAATATGATGATTTCTGCCTCTGTTGTCATATGCACCACCGTAGACAAGGAGCTCAATGCTATTCTCTTGTCGCAGTTTACCGGGCATAACCTTAGCAGGGCAAGGGCAAATCATTAACCTTGTGAGGGTCACTAATATTTCCTTGTCACCTCAGGAACTACCTGGGGTAGCTAACGTAGGCATTGCCTCTGACTATGTGATCTCTTCTCTCTCCCATTCTCTACAAACATCTCTTCCCCTCCGCCCTGCCCCATGCATTCATTAGGCAGCATTGGATTCATTTGATTACAAAAAATAAATAACAGACAGAAACCCCTAAAACCTGTCATTTATCAGCTGCATCCTACAGGCTTGATATGTCCTTTATGCTTTAGCTTCATCCTATAGGTCTGATATGTCATTGTTTCACGATCACTCATTTCCAAACCTAATTTCCAAAATATCTTCAAACCATGGGTTTTTCTAGAAATGTACAATTTGCTTTCTAAGCAGTTTGCAAATGTGTTCATAGCTTAATACCACTTTTCTGAGAGAACATAATGTAAATTATTTTAGTCATTTGAAATATGTTGAATTATGTTTTATGATCCAGCATATGGCCAGTTTTGGTAAATATACTGTGTGCATTTGGTGAGAATATGCATCCTGAGATTATTGGAGGCACTGTGCTATATATGTCATGAAGTCAGTTTTGTTCAGTGTGCTGCTTAGATCTCTGTACTGATTTTGTTTTTTGGGTTCTGGTATGAGTATAGCCACTTTAATTTTTTTTGATTACTATGTTTTTGATATTTGCTTTCCATTCTTTTTCATTCATTTTTCTGGGTCCTCATATTTAAAGTGTCTCTTATAAGTGGCATATAGTTGGCATTAGTTTTGTTTCCTAGGCTGACAACCTTAGTCCTACCATTGGAGTAAAGAAGTACTAATATATTTGGGTTTAGATCATTATATTATTCTTTTGCTTTTTAAATGTACCTGTTTTATAATCCTTTTTCTCATTTTTTCTGCTCCCTATTAAGTATGAAGCAATATTTTTGTGAATATCCTAAAGATTAATGTGAATATTTGATTAATTACAATTAGTGCAAGTTATTGCTTTTTCTACTTCCCTCATGGTTCTGAGACCTTAGAAACTTATCATTCCAACCATTCCAACTTCTTCCCTCCTATTTTTTGCATTACTGTAATTAAACATTTTGATTTTGCACATTTATTTTTCACAAATATCATTATTGCTTTTTTATAGTCAATCTTTTTTTTTTTTTTTGAGTTGGAGTCTCACTCTGTCGCCCAGACTGGAGTGCAGTGGCTGCTCCCGGTCACTGCAACCTCAACCCACTGGGCTCTGGCAATCCTTCCGCCTCAGCCTTGCAAATAGCTGGAACTACAGGCGTGTGCTACCATGCCCGGCTGATTTTTTGATTTATTGTAGAGATGAAGTCTCGCCAAGTTGCCCAGGCGGGTCTTGAACCCGCGGGCTCAGGCAATCCATTCACCTCAGCCTCCCAAAGCACGGGATTACAGGTTGAGCCACCGAGCCCGGCTATAGTCAATATTAACATATACCCACAACATGCACATACACGTGTGTATATTTATACTTTTTTTACTGATACATACTAATTATACATATTTGTGGGGTACTTGTGATATTCCAATATATACATACAATGTGTAATGATCAAATCTGTGTATTTAGGATACCCATCACCTCAAACATTTATCATTTCTTTGTATTAGGAATATTTCATATCTTCTCTTTTAGTTATTTTGAAATATACAGTAAATTATTCACTATAGTGACCTTATTATGCAAACACTAACATTTATTCCTTTGTTCTAACTGCATGTGTGTATCCATTAGCCAACCTCTCTTTGTCCCTTCCCACCCTTCTCAGCCTCTAGTAACTATCACGTTACTGTCTACCTCCATGAGATCAACATTTTTAGCTTCAACAGGTAAAAATATGTGATTCTTGTCTTTTTGTTATTAGTATATAGAAATACTACTGGTTTTTGTATGTTGATTTTTGTACCCTGAAACTTTACTGAATTTGTTTATCAGTTCTAAGATTCAGTATCTGATTCATTTTCTCTTTTCCAATTGGATGCTTTTTATTTGTCTTGCCTGATTGTTCTGGCTAAGACTTTGAGTACTCTGTTGAAAGTGGACATACTTGTCTTGTTCCTATTCTTAGAAAAAAAGGCTTTCAGATTTTCGCCATTCAGTATGATGTTAGCTGTGGGTTTGTCATATATTGCTATTATTATCTTGAGGTATGTTTCTTCTATTCCTAATTTGTTGAGAGTTTTTATTATGAAAGAATGTTGGATTATATCATATGCTTTTTCTACTGGATTGAGATGATCATATGGTTTTGTCCTTCATTCTATTGATGTTTATTGATTTGTGTATACAGAACCGTCCTTGCATCCCTAGGATAAATTACACTTGATCATGGTGTACTATCTTTTTACTGAGTTTTTGGATTCAGTTTGCTAGTATTTTGTTGAAGATTTTTCATTTATGTTCACCAGTGCTATTGGCCTATAATAGTGTTGTTGATGTTGTTGTGTTCTTGTCTAGTTTTGATTTCAGGGTAATGTTGACCCATAGAATGAGTTAGAAAGAATTCCCTTCTCTTTAACTTTTAGGAATAGTTTGGGAAGAATCTTCTCTACAAATTTACAGAATTCAACAGTAAAACAATCCAGACTAGGGCTTTTTTTTACTTGGAGACTTTTAAAAATTATTACTGATTCAATCTTGTTATATGTTATAGTTCTAGTCAGGTTTTCTCATTATTTTTGGTTCAATTTGGGTGTATTGTGTGTATTCAGGAATTTATCCATTTCCTCTGTGTTTTCCAATTTGTTAATATATAGTTTTTCATAATAGTCTCTAAAGATTCTTTGTATTTCTGAGGTATCAGTTGTATTGTCTCCTATTTAATTTCTGATTTTATTTATTTGGATCTTCTCTCTTTTTTTTCTTAGTTAGTTTAGCTACTGGTTTTTAAAATTTTGTTTATCTTTTCAAAAAACCCACTTTTTGTTTTAGTGATTCTTTGGATTTTTTTTTTAGCTCTATTACATTTAGTTTTACTCTGATTATATTATATCTTTCCTCATGCTAATTTTGGGTTTGTTTTGTTCTTGCTTTTCTAATTCCTTGAGATGCATTGTTAGGTTGTTTATTTGAATTTTTTTTTACTTTTTTATGCAAGTGTTCATTGCTATAACTTTGTTCTTAGCACTGCCTTTGCTGTATTTCATACATTTTGGCATTTTGTGTTTCCATTTTTCATTTGTTAATTTTTAATGTGTGATAGAGATATTACAAGTAAAAGAAAATTACAGACTGATCTCAGGAACATAGGTGCAAAATTCTTTTAAAATTAAAGTAATCCAGCAACATATAAAACAATAGCACACTATGACCAAATTTGATTAATTCTAGCAATATAAAGCTAATTTAACATGTTAGAACACATCTTTGTAATTTGTAACTTATTATAATAACAAAATGATGGATAAAAATTGTATTATCAACTTAATAAATACAGAAAAATAATCTGATAAAATTCAATGTTTATTTACAGAAATCTAGACCTTTAAAAAATAGAGGAAGAAATGACATTTTTTGATCATAGTTATTTACAAATTTAAAAAGAAACATCATATTGAATCATGATACATTGAAAACAATCCTTGAGATTTATAATCAAACAAGAATGCCTGTTATTATTACTTCAGTTCAGCATTGTGCTGAAATCCCTGTTCAGGGTAAAAAAAAAAAAAAAGAAAAGAGAAAAAAGGCAATAAATAAATTGTGGGTAATTCAAAACAAAGTAAAATATCTACTCCCAGGTAATATAATTGTGTTTGTCAAAAACTTAAGAAATCTTTTTTTAAAATTTCAGATTCAGGGGTACATGTGCAGGTTCATTACATGGGTATATTGCATGTTGGTAAGGTTTATGCTTCTGTTAAACCCATTATCCAAATGGTGGTCATGGTACCCAATGGATAGTTTTCCAACCCCTGCCCTCTTTCCTTTCTTCCACTTTTAAGAATCTCCAGTGTCTGTTTTTCCCGTCCTAATGTCTATGTTTACCCAGTGGTTAACTCCCACTTATAAGTAAGAACATGCAGTAATCAGTTTTCTATTTCTGTGATAGTTTGCTTAGAATAATGGCCTCCAGCTGCATTCACATTGCTGCAAAATATATCATTTCATTCTTCTTTTTGGTTGCATTGTATTCCATGATGTATTGTACCACATTTTCTTTATTCAGTTCACTGTTGATGGCTCTTAGGTTGGTTGCATGAGTTTGCTATTGGAAATAGTGCCCCAATAAACATGCAAGTGCAGGTATCTTTTTGGTAGAACAGTTTATGCTCCTTTGGATATATAACCAGCAGTGAGATTGCAGGGTCAAATGTTAAATCTATTTTTAGTTATTTGAGAAATCTCCAAACTGCTTTCTACAAAGGCTGAACTAGCTTACCTCGCCATCAAAAGTGTGTGAGCTACCTTTGGGAGGCTGAGGTGAGTGGATTGCCTGAGCCCGTGGGTTCGAGACCCGCCTGGGCAGCGAGACCTCATCTCTACAGTAAATCAAAAAATCAGCCGGGCGTGGTAGCGCATGCCTGTAATTCCGGCTACTCAGAAGGCTGAGGTGGAAGGATCACTGGAGCCCAGCAGGTAGAGGCTGCGGTAGCCAGGAGTGGCCAACTGCACTCCAGTCTGGGTGACAGAGTGAGACTCCAACTCAAAAAAATTAAAAAAAGTGTGTGAGCATTCCCTTTTCTTCTTAACCTTGGCAACATCTTTTTTTTTAAACTTATTAATAATGACCATTATAACTGGTCTGCGATGGTATATCATTGTGGTTTTGATTTGTATTCATCTGATGAGTAGTGAAGCTGAGAAATTTTTCATATGTTCATTGGCTACTTACATGTCTTCTTTTGAGGTGTGTTTGTTCATGTCCTTTGCCCACTTTTTAACGGGGTTGTTTTTGTCTTGTTAGTTCATTTAAGTTACTTATATATTTTAGATTTTAGGCCTCTGCTGGATGCAAATATTTTCTTCCATTCTGTAGGTTGTCTCTTTCCTCTGTTCACAGTTTCCTTTGCTATGCAGAATCTCTTTAGTTTAATTAGGCCCCACTTGTCAATTTTGCTGCATTTGCTTTTGAGGATTTGGTCATACATTCGTTGCCTAGAGTGATATCCAGAAGAGTGTTTTCTGGGATTTCTTCTAGAATTTTTATAGCTAGAGGTCTTACATTTAAATCTAAATCCATCTTGAGTTAATTTTTGTATATGGTGGGAAGAAGGGATCCAGTTTCATTCTTTTGCATACAGTTAGCCAGTTTTCTCGCCACCATTTATTGAATAATGTATCCTTTCCCCAATGTTCATTTTTTCAGCTTTGTGGGTCAGCAGTTTTATTTCTGGGATCTCTATTTTGTTCCATTGGTCTATATGTCTATTTTTAAACCAATACCAAGAACTCTTGAGATAAAGTATTACAAGTAATTACTGAGTTAAGAAATATTACGAGACATTAGTCAATTAAATAGATTAAAGCAATAAAACAAAAAATTAAAATTTATATGTCAGTAACAAGAAGTTAGAAAAGAAAATATAAGGGACCATTCCCATATAACAAAATTATCATACATGCTACAACATTATAATATATAGCATCACCTTGAAATGATTATGAAATACAGAATGATTTCACTTGTAAAATATATCTAGAGGAGTCAAATTTGTTGAGATTGGAAGTAGAATAGTGGCTAGTAGAGGCTAGGGCTGGGGAAATGGTAAGTTATCATTTAATGGATAGAGTTTTAGATTAAACATGATGAAAAAGTTCTGGAGATATGGATAGTGGTGTTGGTTGTGAGTGTTAGTGTTGGAATGTCAATGTACTTAATGCTACCAAAGTGTGTACTTAAAAATACTTAAAATGGGAAAAAATTTCACTATGTATTTTTACCAAAATAAAAAAATCAGAAGAATATACTGTAATAATAAGAAGAATGAGCCGGGCTTGGTGGCTCCGCCTGTAATCCTGCGACTTTGGGAGGATGAGGTGAGTGGATTGCCTGAGCCCGCAGGTTCTAGACCCGCCTGGGCAGGCGAGACCTCATCTCTACAATAAATCAAAAAATTAGTAGGGCATGGTAGTGCGCGCCTGTAGTTCCAGCTACATGGAAGGCTGAGGCAGAAGGATCGCCGGAGCCCAGTAGGTCGAGGCTGCGGTGACCGGGAGTGGCCACTGCACTCCAGTCTGGGTGACAGAGTGAGACTCCAACTCAAAAAAAAAAAAAAAAGAAAAACAAAAAAAAACAGAAGAAGAAGAAGAATGGACCCATGAAGATGTCTACATTCTAATACTTTTGAATCTACTACATTTCATAGCGAAAGAGATTTAGCAGATTTAATTAAGTAAAGGACATTGAGAATTGAAATTTATTTGAGAATATCCAGGGGGGTCAAATCTAATTACAGGTGTCCTTATAAAACTGAAACAGGGAGGCAGAAGTGTCAGCATTAGAGAGAAATTTGAAAGTACCAAACTCCTGACTTTGAAGAAGGAAGTGGTCATAATCCAAGGAATGCAAGAGTCTGGAAAAGGCAAGAAAATGATTTCCTTCTTAGAGTCTCCTCAAGGAATGCAGCCCCGCTAAATTCCTTTTTTCTTTCTATTTTTTTATTATAAAGATATGGGGTACAATTCAGGATTAGGTATACAAACGTTGATTATGCAAGCACCCTTGTTGATGAGGTATGCCCCTCCCTTCCCTAGCAGTTTCCCTTAACTGCCATTACCACTACCCCTCCCCTGGCAGTTCCCCACTACTGCCAATCCCTTTCTTATAGTATTATAATTGTCCAAGGTCCGCTTATGAGTGAGAACATATTATACTCTGTTCTTTGTTTCTGTGATAGATCACTGAGTATGATGGACTCTAAATTCATCCAAGTTGCTGCAAAGTCCATGTTTGTCCTTCTTTATGACTGCATAATATTCCATTGTGTATATGTTCCACATTTTTAAAAAATCCAATCCAGCTTCAATGGGCAGCATGGTTGGTTCCATGTTTTTGCTATTGTGGACAAAACTGCAGCAAACATACATGTGCAGGTGTATTTTTTGTAGAATGATTTTAGTTCCTTTGGGTATATTCCCAATAGAGGAATTGCTAGGTCATATGAAATGTTCATTTCTAGTTTTTTTTAGAAATCGCTACACTGTCTTCCAAAGAGGTTGCACTAATTTGCTAGGTTGCACTCTCACCAGCAGTGTAGAAGTGTTCCTTTTTATCTGCATCCTCACCAGCATTTGTTGTTTGTTTTATTAATGATGGTCATTCTTACTGGGGTTAGGTGGTATCTCAGTGGGTTTTGATTTGCATTTCCCTGATGATGAGTGAGGCTGAGCATTTTTTGATGTGTCTGCTGACTGCCCGTGCATCTTCTTTTGAGAAGTATCTATTCATGTCTTTTGCTCACTTTTTAATGGGGCTGTTTGTTTTTTTCCATTTGGCACATTTGAGTTCCTTGTAGATCCTAGGTGTTAGACCTTTGTCAGATATACAGTTGACAAATGTTTTTCCCCATTCCATGGGCTGTCTCCCTGCTTTCTTGATGGTTTCTTTTGCTTTGCAGAAGTTCATTAGTTTGATGAGGTCCTACTTGTCTATCTTATTTCTTAAGGTATGGGCGTTTAGGGTACTGAATAGGAATTGGTTGCCAGTTCCAATTTCCATAAGGGTGTCTCCTTCGTTTTCTAAGATTCTTATAGTTTGAAGTTTTACGTTTAGGTCTTTGATCCATTTAGGGTTAATTTTTTGTTGGTTATAGGTAGGGGTCCTGTTTCAATCTTCTGCATGTGATCAGTCAGTTTACCCAGCACCATTTACTGAATAGGTTCTCCTCTCCCCAGTGGTTGTTGTTGGAGGCTTTGTCAAAGATGAGTTGGTTGAGAAATTGAGGCTTTGCTTTCAGAATTTCTGTCCTGTTCCATTGGTCTGTATGCCTGTTCTTGTACCAATACCAGGCTGTTCTGATTACTGTAGCCTTTATAGTACAGTTTGAAGTCTGGAAGTGTGATATCTCTTGCTTTCTTATGCTAAAGGTTGTTTTGGCAATTTGTGGTTGTTTATGTTTCCATATGCATTTCTGTATTGTCATTTCCAGGTCTGAGAAAATGATGTTGGTAGGTTAATGGGTATCGCGTTGAATCTGTAGATTGCCTTTGGTAGGATGGACATTTTAACAATGTTGAGTCTTCCTATCCATGAGCATGGAATATTTTTCCATTTGCTGTGTCTTCTTGGATTTCTTTGAGCAGTGCTTTGTAGTTCTCATTGTAAAGGTCTTTCACTTCTCTGGTTAGGAAGATGCTGAAGTATTTCATTTTTTGTGTGGCTATTGTGAATGGGATTATGCTTTTAATTTGGATCTCTGCCTGCTTGTTGTTGATGTATAGGAATGCAACTGTCTTTTGCACATTTATATTGTAGTCTGAGACTTTTCCAAAGTCCTTTACCAGTGCAAGCAGGTTTTTGACAGATTCTCCTGGATTTTCAAGGTATCGGATCATATCATCAGCAAAGAGGGATAACTTGACTTCTTTTCCTATTTGAATACCTCTGATTTCCTTCTCTAGCTAGGACTTCCAAAACAATATTGAACAAGAGGGGTGAGAGTGGGCAGCCTTGTTTTGTTCTAGTTTTTAGGGGAAATGTTTCCAGTTTCTGTCCATTTAGCAATATGTTAGCTGTGGGTTTATCATAAATGGCACTTAGTATTTTGAGGTATGTTCCTTATGAAACTAGGTGCTTCAGGGTTTTTGTCAAGAAGGGATGCTGGATTATATCAAAAATTTTTACTGCATCTAATAATATAATCATGTGGTTCTTGTTTTTACATCTGTTGTATTTAATTACATTTAAGGTATTGCAAATGTTGAACCAGTCCTGCCTCCTGGGGATGAAGCCTACTTGGTCATGGTGGATGATTTTTGAGATGTGTTTTTGGATCCAATTTGCTAGAATCTTGTTGAGGATTTTTGCATCTATGTTCATAAGGGATAGTGGCCTGTAGTTCTCTTTATTTTGTTAAATCTTTACCTGGTTTGGGTATCAGTGTGATATTAGCTTTGTGAAATGATTTGGGGAGACTTCCATCTTTCTCAATTGCCTGGAATACTTTCAATAGGATTGGTATCAGCTCTTCCTTGCACGTTTTGTAGAATTCTGCTGGAGCTACCCAGTCCAGGACTTTTTTTGGTAGGTAGTTTCCATATGACAGAGTCAATTTCCTGGGTTGTTACTGGTCTACTTAGTGTCACAATGTCTTCTTGTTTCAAACTGGGAACATTGTGTGATGTTAGAAAGTCCTCCATTTCCTTTAGGTGATCAAGTTTGTTTCCATATAGGTGTACATAGTAATCTTTGATAATCTTTTGTATTTCTTCAGGGTCAGTTGTGATTTGATCTTTTGTATTTCTGATTGTGTTTATTTGGGCTTTTACTCTTTTTCTCTTGGTCATTCTGGCTAGGAGTTCATCAATCTTGTTAATTCTTTCAAAGAACCAGCTTTTTGTTTTGTTGATGTTTTCTATGATATTTTTAACTTCTATATCCCATATTTGGGCTCTTATTTTGGTGATTTGGATTCTTCTGTTAAAGTTGGGGTTTTGGTGGTCTTCTCTTTCCAGCTCCCTTAGATGATTTGTTAGGCTCTCCATTTGTGATCTTCCTGTTTTCTTGATGTGTGCTCATAGAGATATAAATTCCCCTCTTAGAACTGTTTTCATGGCATTCAGAGTTTTTGGTAAGATGTTTCTTCATTTTCATTTGTTTCCAGGAGTCTTTTAATTTTTGCTTTGATTTCAGTGTTGACCCAGTAGTTGTTCAGCATCATGCTGTTTAGTGTCCATGTGTTTGTGGACTTTGAGGGAATTTTTTACTGTTGATATTTATTTTTATTCCACCGTGGTTTGCGAAGGTATATGGCAAGATTTCAATCTTATGGAATTTGTTTATGCTTGACTTATGGCCAAGGATGTGATCGATCTTGGAGTATTTTCCATGTGGTGATGAATAGAGTGTATATTCTATGGTTGTTGGGTGGAATAATCTTTAGGTATCTATTAAGTCCATTTGGTAGAGTGTCGAGTTTAGGCTCTTGATCTCCTTGTTGATTTTTTGTCTCAATGATGTATCTTGGGCTGTTAGTGGAGTATTCAAGTCCCCTGCTGTAATTGTGTTAGAGTCAATATCTTTGTTTAGTGTACTTAGTTGTTGCTTTATAGATGCTGGTGCTCCTGTGTTTGGTGCATATATGTTTAGGAAGGATATTTCTTGTTGATGGATTGAAACTTTTATCATTATGTAGTGTCCTTTTGCATCTTTTTAAATTTTGGATGGCTTAAAAATTGTATTGTCTGATATTAAGATCGTGGCTCCTACCTTCTTTTGTGATGCATTTGCCTGGAAACTTATTTTCCATCGTTTAACTTGAGTCTGTTTGCGTCCCTTGTGGTGAGATGAGTCTCTTGGATGCAGTAAATAATTGGATGCAGCAAATTATTCAGTTTACCATTCTGTTTTCAGTGGTACATTTTGTCCATTCACATTCAGGCTCATTATTGAAATCTGATTGTTTATCCTTGTCATGTGGTTCTTCTAAAGTTTTTTCTTTGCTTGTTTTCTTTTGGCTTCAGGATTGATGTATGTGTGTGTTTTCAAGTTTCTTATTGTGTTGTATTCTCTGTTGATTCTGTGCTCTGCTGTTCTCTTGGGAAGTGTATGGTCATTCTTTTTTTTTTCTTTCTTCTGTGTTTAATACCTTTTTAAGTGTTTCCTGTAGAGCTGATCTGGCAGCTGCATAATCTCTTAGGGATTGGATGTCTGAAAAGGCTTTTAATATTCAATCACTGATGAAGCTGAACTTGGGTGTATAGGAAATTCTAGGTTGAAATTATTTATCTTTGAGGACTTTAAATATAGGGCTCCAGTCCCTTCTTGCTTGTAGTGTTTCTGCCAATAGGTCTGAGGTTATTCTGATTGGTTTTACCCGGTAGGTAGTCTGACCTTTCTCTCTTGCTGTCATTAGGATTTTTTCTTTTGTACCTACTTTGTGTAGGTGAATTACTATGTGTCTAGGGGTTGGTCTTCTCATTTGATGTCTTGTGGGTGTTCTCTGTATCTCTTGTGCTTGACTGGTCACATCTCTGGTGAGATGGGGAAAGTTTTTTTGGATTACCTCCTGGAATACTTGCTCCAAGTTGTTCTCCATTTCCTTTTCTTCTCCTGGGATACCAATCAGGTGTAGGTTCAGTCTCCTGATATAATCACACATCTCTTGTAGGCTTTGTTCTTTCTTTCTGAGTCTTCTTTCTATGTTTTTTACAGATTGGGTTAATTCCATGTTCTGGTGTTCAAGTTCTGAAATTCTTCAGTTAGATTAATTCCACTTTCCATCTGCTTCTCATCTTGTTATTTATTTCTTGGATGAAATTTTCTTTTGCCAGAATCTCCGCTACAAGTTCTTTTGGTATTGCATCTTGTTTTTCTTGAGTCTTACTCATTCTTTCCATCCATTCCCTAATCCTTATTGCATTCTGGGGCCAGTCGTTGGTGACTTCCATTGTTTGGGCACCAAGCTCTGATTTTTCAGGAGTTTTGCCTTTGGTAGACTTGAAACTGCCTGTGGTCTTTCTTTGGTTTTTCCTCATTTGTGGCAGAGCTCTTGTTTTTCTCTTTAGTTTTGTTACTCAGTGTCAGTGGGAGAGGCTTTCCCTTCTGATGTTTGCTCAGTTCTCTATTCTTCCCTGATATGGGCTCTGGATTTGTTCTATTCTTAGATAGGATGGTGGATGGGAAGGTTTGCTGTCTCTTGTAGTTTTGAAAGTCAAATAAAGTAGGGAATGGGGTGCTAGGATTGAGAAACTACTTACAAATTACAATGTTCACTTATTGTGGTATGTATTCCCTGAGATCCACTCCCCACCATCACTCTATATGATGATGCAAAGTAGAAACCAATGCAAAAAACAATTAAACACACACAGACAGACATACACACACCCCAAAACAAACTGGAATCACAACAAAGTGAAACAAAACAAACAACAACAACAAAAAAGAAAACTAAACATGACACACACATGCCTAACATAAAGTATATAGAGAAGAAAAACAGAAAGACTAGAGAAAAAAAAAATAAAAGAAAAGGATTCAGTTTGAATCCTCACACATATATTGACACACACCTTAAACTATAAAAAATGAATATAAAAAAACTCCAGAAGAACAAAAGAGCAAAAACCAACAATAACAGCAAAATAGAAAGATGAACACTTAGTTATTCACATACACACATAAACAGAAAATGACAAATCAAAGAAAAAAACAGAATTGGGGGGGGATGCAGCTCAAACCCTACATACAGATTCATGCACAAAGGATAAATATTTTAAAAGTAGATGAATTAACAAACAGTCAAAAATTTTTTTAAAATGAAAAATAATTGAAATTAAAAGCAAACAAATAAAGAAAAACCCTGCCCTCTTGTGGCAGGCTCTGTAATTCTTCCTCTAATCAGGTCTCCCCTGCAGAGTCACCTCTTTCACTCTCTCCTCAGGAAACGAAGCAGGGAAGGAGGAGGGGGCAGTGGAGGTGGTTGGGACTGGAGTCCTCCCCTCCCATTCTCATATGGTCAGGGAGATCTCCTCCCATGGGGAGGTATGAGATTATCTTTTCTCCAGGTATATACTCTCACCAGGGGTTCCCCAGCCAGGCCTTTCCTGGAATGGAGCTCTCCTATTGTGACTGATGTCCAGGCTCCACCTGGGTTTGTCCCTCTCAATCATGGCCCAGCTGTGTGGGTTTGACATTCAGAGGATTTCTGGGGAGGAGGGGGTTTGGGTCAGCCCCGAACTCACCACTGATCTCTTTGGAGTTCTTCCTTGTCCTTTTCTGGCCACACACTTTGTCCTACGGCTGGATCAGGGTAGGGGGTGGGGCACCAGGAACTTAGCATTCGCCAGGTCCCTCTGAAGTTTGTGCTTTCAGGATATTCCTTCTGGGTCATGATTAATCCCTGAGTAGTTTTATCCACCAGTCACAGAGATTGGGTCTGTTGCTCTGTGGTGAGCGAGCAGGAGCACTTTCCTGTCCTGTCTTCAAGATGGTGATGGGGTGTCTCTCTTATCCTCTTCCATGGGACTTTCCCTCTGGACTCCCTCTGCAGCCCCTGCTGCCAGTGCCCTGCCAGGCACTGAGGTGATGAGGCAAAGCCTGGAGCCAGCAGTCTCTCCTGCTGCAATGGTGAGGCAGAGCCTGGGGCGATGTTGCCTCCCCACTGCTTTTTCACAGGAAAACTTTTGTCTGTTTAAAAAAAAAAAAGGCACTCAGCTTTTGTGACCTGGGAACATTCATCACAGTATAACAAATAAGTAAATGTGACATAATAATTCACTGGAATACTTAACAGCTTAACAGCAATGAAAATAAACATCACTCTAGGCAATCATATGGAAGAATCTCTCAAAGTTGAGCAAAAGAAACCAAATACAAATAAGTGCATACTTTAGAAATTATTTTATTTATAGTTCAAAATATAGGTAATATGTAAGGATGTTCTGTTAAAATCATAAAGAAAAGAGGGAAAGCGATTATCATAGAAGTAAGTATAGTGGTTACTTTCACAGAGGAGAGAGATGTTTGTGCCTTGTGTAGCACTGGAGTCTTTATCTGTGTGCTAGGTTTACAACAATATTTTTTGTGATAAAGTTTAAATGTTAACCTACTATATCACTTTTTTATAGACTAATTTGAGCAGAATCTAAAAATTGAGTGGCAAAAAGCATGTCCCTTAGTGTCATGACTTACAGTAGCCAGAATGAAGGTTGTTTTTTAAAATAGTCTTCCTACTAGGTGATCAGATTTCTGGAGATACTGAGAGTAGGCTTATTTGGATTTGGGAGAAGAAGAAAGAATGCCCTTTGATCTTATTTAAGGAAAATAAAATACAACCATTCCAAGTAGAAAGGCAGGTAGTGTGATTCTGCTCACTGATGAGGAAGTAGAGGTACCTTAAAATACGCTCATAAACAAAATGATTTGATTAACTAATAGTTATGTGTTCTAACAAAGGAAGACTCTTCCTTCTCTAAAGTTTTTATATTTGAGTTCTCAGGTATTGCATAGCATCTTTTCTTTTTTTTTTCACTTTGACATTGCTTTTGTACTTCTGTGTCTCAGGTGGTGCTTCTGTTCTCCGGACTGGATATATTGATCAAGGATTTCCACTTTTTGCACACATTGTTCATCTTCATGCTGTTTGACTGGTCTATTATTCCCTTCATATACCTAATAAGTTTCCTGTTTTCTAGTAGTACTGGAGCCTACATCACAATCTTCATGATCATACAATGTGTAGGGATTTTTAGTATACTTATGGATCTCATACTAACCAGCTTAGTGGGTAAGTAAGGGCTTCACACAATTTCCCATTGCTAGGGGCTTCATGTGAATAAAGAAAAAATGGGTTGGAAGATAAGAACGTGACAAAATTGTATTGTTCTGAGCTTCTGGGGGAGAAAAAATTTATGCTAGTTGTAAGTTAACAACCTTTAATTAAGAACCATTAATATTATGACACATGGTGACTGTAATGCCATTAACATTATCACTAAACCAGAATTTGTAGTATATTTTATTTTTTTATTTTCTCCTTTGATTATGAAATTCAAGGAGATATTGATCAGACTGGCAGCAAAAACAAATAGGAATATTTTAGATTATAAACTGCCACTCCTTTAAATCACCAATAAACATTAATATTATCTGCATTAAGTAATTCAGTCATGCTTGGTCTTGCAGAGACTGAGAAAAATAGGCTTCCTGACACCAGGTTATGGTCTCCCAAGAAATAATTCCCTGAGTTAGCTGAAGATCTACTTTAATACTCCTTGTACACCTTTCCAATGGGGAATATTAATCCATATGAAAAGAATTGATCTTAATTAGTAGACTAAAAATATGTAGGAGGAGTAATGCTTTGGTATTCATTCTCTGAATTAATCACATTGCGTCAGTTAGTCTATGTATTCATTAATATTGCTGCTGTAACAAATTACCATAAATTTAGCTGCTTAAACAACACAAATCTATTATATTATAATGCTTCAGTTTAGAAGTCTGACACGAGTCTCAGTGACATAAAACCAAGGCATCAACAGGACTATATCCCTTTAGGGAGGACTTATAAGAAGATTTGTTTCCTTGTTTATTTGAATTGCTAACAGAAAGTCACTTTCTTTGCAATTATAGGCCTGATATCAGAATTTTGTGTAAAACTAATATTTTTTCTTATTTATTTGATCGAACTCACCAGTGAAACTTCAGGGCCTGGAGTTTTCTTTGTGTGAAGTTTTGTTAATTGCAAATTTAATTTGTTCAAGATATAAGGCTGTTAAAATTTCTTACACTTTTCTGTGACAATTTTGATAAGTTTTATTTTTCAAAGAACATTTGCATCTCCTCCAAGATCCTAAAAATATAGTTGTTTATAATATTTCCTTTGATCCTTTGGTGTCTATCGATAAACATTGATATCTGCTTGTCTGCTTGTTTGTTTTTGATATTATTTTATTCTCTCACTCAAACCAATTGTATTAATCTTTTCAATGAGACATTGATGACTTTGTTAATATTCTCTATTTTTGTGAATTTCTGTTTTTATATTTATTTTCCTTCATTCTATTTTCTTTGGGTGTACTTTGCTCTGCTTATTCTATTTTTGTGAGGTTAAATATTACATAATTTTAAGCCTTTTTGAGGAATAGGGAGCTATAAAATTTCCCCCAAGTACTATTCTAGTTGCAGCCCACAAATATTTAGTTATTAGGTAGAAATACTTTCTAATTTCTTTTATAATTTCCACTTTGATTTATAGGTTATTTAGATGTGTTGTGTATAAAATATTCAATAACTTTCTATATTTTTGTATTTACTTCTATTATAGTAAAAAAGTCAATCTCAATCAATATTTCCATCTTTTACAATGTAATTGTGCTCCAGGACATCCTCACCTCCCAATCACAGTGTTCTGAAGTACAGAAAATTTTCATGTACCAATCAAAGCAGTCCTATGTTCTGAAAGCCATTGAAAGATTAGATACTGATTGGGCTGTTCTCATGGAATACATAACAGCCCTTATTCACTGTCTAAGATCATATTACAATGTCCCAGAAAGAGAGATGAAGAAGAATGGAGCATTAAAAAACTGAAAAAATTTGGATGAAAGTTTCCTCAATTTTGTAAAAAATAGAAAAAGATTAAAGAAGCTCAGTGAAACCCAGAAAAGATAAATATCCAAAACACCACAACTAGGCTCAATTAATTCCCCCAATAAAGTTAAGGAAAAAAAGAATATATGAACAAGTAACAGAAAGGCAAGCAACAAATAGAAAAGTATTAGAAAAATATCAATAATTACATTAATTATTTAATCACTCCAATTAAGAGGCAGACATTGTAATATGGTCTTGCAAAAAAAAAAAAAAAGACCCAAAAGATGCGCTTTTAAGACAGAGAGATTAAAGGTGAAAAGTAAAGGATGAAAAAAGTAAGCATAAAAACCCTCATGTGACTATATTAATATCACACAAATTAGACCTCAAGACTACCCTGATAATCATTACCAGAAATTAAAAAAAAATGCTTCAAAGGGTAAATTCATCTGGAAGACATTGCAATCATGGTGTGAATAAGACGCATAACAAAATATGTGGATAGAACTCTGTGATTAATAGTTGGCTTTTTAACATTTGTCTCTTAATAAATGAACTATTGTATAACAATTTATTAAGAAGGAAGATCTGAGCTGCTCTAGCAACTCCTTATTTAACTGATGCAAACAATACTATATTCAACAATTGCAAATACACATTATTTTTTATTGTACAAATAACAATCAAAAATTTTAAAAATTATGTTATAAAATAATTTTCAATAAGTATCAAAACTTTATATTATGTAGAACTGATTTTTTACCAAAAGGGAAATACAAAATCAATAACAATATATGTATTTTTAAAACTTTCCAATTTGGGGAGATTAAACATCCCACTCCTAAATAATTCATTCATCAAAGGAGAGTCATATAATACATTTTTTAAGAACCTTGAACATAATAATTAAAATTCAGCATGTCAACTTTGGTAAATTTTTAGCATTAAATGGGTATATTAGAAAAGAAGAAAATATTATAAAGTCAGTTCTTGGAAAGTATAAACAAAATTGATAAATCCTTAGCTAGACTGACCAAGAAAAGAACACAAATTACCAACAATAGAAATGAAAGAGGGAGCGTTACTACAGATCCTACAAACATTAAAAAGGCAATGAGAAGATATCATAGATTGCTTTATGCCAATAAATTCAACAACTTAGATGAAATGACTAAATTCCTTGAAAAAATATGACATACCTTGGCTGACTCACAATTAAGTAGAAAATATGAATAGTTTTCTATGTTTATAATGCCACTTCTTTGACACCAACTAGGTATTCTACAATTCAATTCAATTCCAGCACTATCCAGAGTTACTACAGACCCCAAAGGTTAAGGGACTCAATCCCTTAAGACCATCCCGACTTTAGATGCTAGCCACAAGTCCCAAGCTCCCAGATTATCTGAACTTCTTTCTGACTTAGCTATAAATTTGACTATCCCCTTTCTTCCTCCACATTTCAATAGTTCAATAGAATGACTCATGAGGCTCAGAAAAGGGCTATACTTACAATTACAGTTTTATTATGGTACAATTCAGGAAGAGTCAAATGGATGCAATGCCATATGGCAAGGCATGGCAAGGGCATGGGGGAATGTACAGAGCTTCTATGACTTGTATGCCACCTTCTATGACTTGTATGATCACGTTGATCCCATCAACGTGATCAGAAACTCAGAAGATTTTTAATCTTCTTGTTTCAATGTTTATATGGGGTTTTATTATGTTGTCATGATTGATTAAGTTATTGACAATGTGATTGAAATCAATCACCAGTCCTTCTTCCCTCCCCAGAAGTCGGAAGATGGGACTGTAAGTGCCAGCATTCCAATTACCTGCTTGGTCTTTCTAGCACCAGCCCTCATACTCAAGCTATCTATGGGCTGCCATGAGTCACCTCATTATTATAAACTTGAGTACAGTTCAAAGGAACTTGTTATGATTAACAAAAGATATGAGAGAGGACCTCAAAATGGAATTTATTTATAAAGAATAATGTATTTATCCCTACATGTTTAAACTTCAGTCACCTTCAATAGGTGTATTGCATCAGTCACCCCCATTTGATGCAATACACTTATCGAGATGATTTTTCCACTGCTCAAAACAGTTTTTGAGTTCATCAATTTTGATGCCTTTTAGTGCTTCTGCTGTTTTTTTGTTTCACCTTTTCTACATCGGCAAAACATTTCCCTTTGAAGACTTTTTTTCATCCAGGGAAACAAACAAACAAAAAAAAAGTTGCTCAAGGCCAGGTTGGGTACATAGGGAGTGTGGGGCATGTAGGTCAAAAACTGCTGAACACTCAGCTCGATGTGGGCAAGTGCACTTATAAATCACCCATCATGAAATAGACAAACATATAGGAATAATCTTCAAAAAAATCCACTGAAGCTGAACTCAGTGTCTAACAACAATGCTAGCTGGCACACTGACGCTGATGGGTTCCTAGAATGCTTACCTAGCAGGGAAAGATTGTACTACAAAGAACCCACCCTTCAAAACAGAATTAAGTCCCCTCATATTTCTATAATTCAGGAACTTCCAAGATGTTTTAGAAACCTTGTTCCAGGAATTTTCAAACAAAGGCCCAATATATATTTTTTAATATCACATCACCTATGTATAAAATAATTTGTATTTGTTATCAAAACCTTCCCCAGAGAAAACTCTAAACTAAGCCCATATCATTTTACTGATACAGTCTCATAAGCTTGTAAGAGAAAAATACCAATGATGTATAAAATCTTTTTGAAAATAGAAGAGAGAATACTTTCTAATTCACTTTCTGAGGTGAGTAAAACTTAACAGAACCATATATTTGGAATTAGAAATGTATACTTAACTAGTCAGTCAAATAAGAAATCAAAATGGAAATTAGGAAATGTCTGGAACTGAACCAGTAAAAAATGCTATGCAACTAAAGGACCTAGAGGGAAATGTATAACTTTAAATTACAATATTAGAAGAAAATCAGTAGCTAAAAATTAACTACCTAGTAATCTAATTGATCCAACAGAATACATCAAAGAAGAAATTATTCAATGAGGATTAGTGTAGAAATTTTTTAAAGTAGAAAAAAAAATGAGAGTACCAAAAGAGTCAAAGATTTGTTTCTTGAAAGATTATAACATTGGCACAATGCTGGTAAGTTGATAAAGAAAAGAAGAAAAGGTCCAAATAAATAGTATTAGGAATAAGCTAGAAACATATGTAGAGATACTGCAGACATCAAAACAAAATGATATGATACATTCTAAGACAACACATTTGAAAGTCTAAAATAATTAGATTTGATTCTGTAAAAAATAACGTTCCAACACTTACTCAAGAAGACTTAGAAAATATGAATGGTCCTATAAACCATTCAAGATATTACATTAGTGTAAAATCTTTCCAAAAAGAAAACATGAGACCTATATTGCTATATCAGTAAGTTTTATAACTCATGCAAAAAATGTAATTTTAATATAATACAAATCCTTCTAGAGAACAGGGAAAACAAACAGCTTCTCTACTCATTCTGTGAAGTTGATACAACTTTGACACCATAAATAGTTAAGAATGTAAGAGAGGAAAATTGTAAACTAATATTCATAAATATAGATACCACAGCAGCTAAACAGAATATTAGGAAACTAAATTTAACAAAGTTTAGAAAAGTTAATTTATTATAACAAAATAGCATTTTTTTTCTGGTAATAAAGAGTAGATGCTCTAATGGATCTAATAATTATTAATGGACTACTAATGCAGAAAGTCTATATTAATAAATAAATTAGGGAAAATATTGATATAAGCTAAAAATATCATTCAACAACCACCAGCAGTAAGCTGGAAGTGGTAGTTTATGTCCGTAATCCCAGGATTTTGGGAGACTGAGGTAAGAGGGTCGCTTGAATTCAGGAGTCCAAGACCACAGTGGGCATGGCAGTGAGACCTTGTCTCTACAAAAAAAAAAAAAAAATGCAAAGAATTAGCTTGGTGTGGTGGTGTGCACCTGTAGTTTTAACTACTCAGAAGGCTGAGGTGAAAGGATCACTTGAGCCTAGGAATTCAAGGCTGCGATGAGCCATGGTCGTGCCACTGCACTCCAGTCTGGGTGACAGTGAGACTCTGACTCAAAAGAAAAAAATCCAGCAGTGCAGCAGTGATTTATTATAACCTTCTTAATAACTAATACAATAACTCCCCTAGTTTCAAAAAGGTAGTTGAAAAAATGTACAGCAAATATTGACAATACTGAATCACTTAAAACATTTCCTTTAAAAGCAACATTATACTTAAGGTCCTGGTCAGTGCAGCAATAGAGAAAAATAAAGGATATGAGATTAGAAACAAAGAAACTAAACTTCAGCAATGCCATGAAAATCAGAATGTTGTTATTGGAAATATGGGGAATGTGTAGTGAGGCAAATCAAAACAGCAGATAGTAATTATTATGCCTTTCTCTGGAATCCTGTAGTGACATCAGTATTCGGTCACTATGCACAAGATAGCCAACTTGCATTTGGTTTGCATGCAGTCTGATTTGTTGGTGTTCTATTCTTACACATGCTGAACTGGAGGATAAATATTTTAAAAATACTGTTCATGCCCTTACAACATATTTTTGTTAGTTTTTATCTTCCTTCCATTCCACCTTCAACCCTATGGTAGCCTTTTCAACTTGTCAGGTATAAAACCATTTTACTCTTCTATATCTAGGAAGATTTTCCTTTGCTACTTAAAAGTGAGAAAAAGTGAAGGGATATTTATATACTCTATAGAGAGAGGCTTAAGTGACTTTAATCTATAACATTAACAACAGCCCTTTATTGTTTTTGGCAACTACTCAAGTAACCAATCATTGTCCAAAATCCTTTCTGGTCACCAGACTATATGTATCTATACCAATTATGACTCTCTTTGGGGTAGAGTTGATATGGATTTACCACTTGAATAATTTATATAAAGTGAGAAAAAGTGAGAGAAAACTCATCCTCGATCATCCTCCCTCAGGTGGCCACCTCTTTTCTGTCATAGCATCTTACAAATATACTTTTTGCTTAGACTAGTAATTTGATCTTTATTTCTAATAATCTGACCTCAGTCGAAGTCCTACAATGACAATTCACAACCTTAATTCTTAACTATGTTTCATATTTCCTCATGCATATTCATCACCTATTTACACATTTAATTTAACAGATAGAAAAACCTTGGTTAGCATTAAGTTTGTTTATCTGAAGATGTATGTTCTTTCTTTTTTTATACTTTATTTTATTATAAGGATATAGGGTACAAGTCAGGTTTAGGTACATAAGTAATGTATGTGCAAGGGAAGTTTGGGCCTCCAACTGGTCCTCACTTCTCCTGGTTTTGAATCAGGTACTCTTTGTGTTGTTATGTGCACCCCTTCTTCCCCCCTCCCCTGGCAGTGTCCTGTGACTGCTGATCCCTCCTTTGTGCTTTTG
The DNA here is from genome assembly GCF_000164805.1 of Carlito syrichta. Taxonomy (NCBI): domain Eukaryota; kingdom Metazoa; phylum Chordata; class Mammalia; order Primates; family Tarsiidae; genus Carlito; species Carlito syrichta. The sequence continues at coordinate 251,904 of NW_007253120.1, forward strand.
TGATTGATGTTCAGGTTCCACTTAAGAGTGAGAACATGTAGTATTCAGATTTTTGTTTCTGTGATAGACTGCTAAGAATGATTGTCTCCAATTCCATCCAATTTGCTGAGAAGTCCACAATTTTGTCTTTCTTTATCAACTGATAATATATCCCTTATTCCTTTTCCATAGTTGAATCCTAGGCTAAATTTCCTATTACAGCTTTGCTTCTTTATTGATCATATAGGATACAAAATGTGAGTAATAATCAGTATCGGTGTCCTGTTCACATCAGGTGACTGGAAGACAGATTATATGGGCACCAACTTTCCCAAAAGGATTTTCCAAAGCTGTAATTATCAACACAAACTGTGTTTCAAGAAATCAGGGGTAGTATACTTAAGGGTGAGGAAAGAGATTTTTGTGAGAATAGTGTTATGCCTTGGTGATTTTCTCTGTCTACTTTGATCTACCTGAGAAGATTTTGTTATTCTGAAACCATTCATTTTATATGAAGCATGTTAATTTTATCTTTTTGATCACAGATTGGGATAGTACTTTTAAAAACTTCCTACTTAATTTATTCCTGCTGTTACCCATTTATAATCTTGGGATGAGTATCAGCAAATATTATGATATCCAACAGAAGAAGGCAGAGTGTTCTTCCTCAAATTGCAATAAAGAAAGTGAGTATCTGAGGCTCTCCACACCTCATCACAGTTATCGGTAGTCATTTACTTATAACATGTGAATAAATTTACCTATATTATTTTGAATCTTTTTAATAACTTGTTATATGTTCTTATCCTCATTTTGAAGAAAACTAAAGCTTGTACCATGTGAATAGCTTCCCTAATATCACACAACATGTACAAGATAGAGCTAAGATACAAACCTTATGTTCCTAATGTATTTTTTCTGTGGAAAGAAATCTCCATAATGAGTAATTATATTGTATTATGTATATAACCTCAGTAATGGTGAAAAGCATTTGAAAAAATGTAATACCCATTTATGATTAAATTTTTCAGCATCTTTTCATGGGCTTATTTGCCACACATATAACATCTGTGGTGAAGTCAAACACACATCTTTGTCCGTTTGTAATTTTTTTTTTTTTACTAGTGAGTTTTGAGAGTTCTTTACATATTCTGAATATCAGTTCTTTGATATGTGATTTGCAAATATTTTTTTGTTTTCTTAATAGTGTCTTTTAAGAAGAAAAAGTTTTTAATTTTGATGAAGTTTAACTTATCATTTTTAATGAATTATGCTTTTAGTATCATATGTAAAAATTTTGTCCAACACAAGGCCACACAGATTTAATTGTATATCTTCTTCTATAAGTTTTACTCAAGAGAAATGAAAGCATATGTGCATACAAACTTGTATGCAAATATTCACAAGCAACTTTAATTGTAAAAGCCAAAAATTTGAAACGACTCAAATTTGAAATTATTCAAATGTCCATCAACACAAAAATGGGCAAACTGTGGAGAATTCATACAATGGAATACGTTCAGCAACACAAAGGAATGATCTACCCAAAAAAAGAAAAAGAAAAAAAGACTTTTCAGCAAATGAGGAGAGGACTAGAATTAAAACTTCAATTTGATGAAGGAAATCAGAAATTCCAATTGCTAATATCATATTCAAGACAATACCATAGTGGTAGTATGAAACATCAAATATATAAAACATTTAGGAAACGTTTTAACAAAAGATGAGCAATACTTGTACACTGAAGACTAAAAATATGACTAAGAAAAATTAAAGACTTAAATTAATGGAGAAATATACTTTGCTCATGGATCAGAAGACTCAATATTTTTAAGTTGTCAATTCTCCCTAAATTGATTTATAGACCTGAAACAATCTCAGTCAAAATCCTAGATGCTTTTTTGTAGAAACTTATTCTAAAATTTATGTGGTTTTGATTTGCATTTCTCTGATGATTAGTGAGGCTAAACATTTTTTCATGTATCTGTTGTCTGCTCCTATGTCTTCTTTTGATAAGTATCTGTTCATGTCCTCTGCCCATTTTTTAATAGGACTGTTGTGTGTTTTTTTTCCTTTTGGCTCATTTGAGCTCTTTTTTTTTTTTGTTTGTTTTTTTTTGAGTTGGAGTCTCACTCGGTCGCCCAGACTGGAGTGCAGTGGCCGCTCCCGGCCACCGCAGCCTCGCCTGCTGGGCTCTGGCGATCCTTCTGACACAGCCTTCCGAGTAGCTGGAATTACAGGCATGCACTACCATGCCCGGCTGATTTTTTGATTTATTGTAGAGATGAGGTCTCGCTGCCCAGGTGGGTCTCGAACCCGCGGGCTCAGGCAATTCACTCACCTCAGCCTCCCAAAGGCGCGGGATTACAGGCTGAGCCACCGACCCCGGCTCATTTGAGCTCTTTATAGATCCTGTATGTTAGGCCTTTGTCAGATACATAATTATCAAATACTTTTTCCCATTCTGTGGGTTGTCTCTCTGCTCTCTTGATGGTTTCTTTTGCTATGCAAGAGCTTTTCAGTTTGATAAGGCTTCACTTGTCTATCTTATCTTTTATTGCATATGCTTTTGGGGGTTTGATCAAGAATTGGTTGCCTACTTCAATGTGCATACCAGGGTCTCCTGCGTTTTCTTCTAATAGTTTAAGGTTTTATTTTTGGGTCTTTGACCCATTTAGAGTTGATTTTTGTACATGGTGGTAGGGATCTTGTTTCATTTTTCTGTATGTGGTCAATCAGTTTCCCCAGCATCATTTGCTAAATAAGGTTTCCTCTCCAGTGGTAGTTATTGATGGTTTTGTCAAAGATACGTTGGTTGAGAGATCGAGTTTTTGCTTCCAGAATCTCTGTCCTGTTCCATTGGTCTGCATGCCTGTTCTTGTACCAATACCAGGCTGTTTTGATTACTGTAGCCTTATAGTAGAGTTTAAATAAAGTCTGGAAGTATAATACTACCCACTTTGTTCCTTTTGCTGAGGATTGTTTTGGCTATTTGTGACTATTTGTGATCTTTTATGTTTCCATAAAAGAATTCCTGTATTGTGGTTTCCAGGTCTGAGAAGAATAATGTTGGTAATTTGATGGGTATTGTGTTGAATCTGTAGATTGTCTCTTTCCCCATTAAGGATGACCATCATTAATAAATCAGAAAACAATAGATGCTGGCGTGGGTGCAGAGAAAAGGAGATAATTCTACACTGTTGGTGGGAATGCAGACAAGCCCAACCTCTATGGAAAACAGTGTGGTAATATCTAAAGAAACTAGAACTTGACCTTACATATGATCCAGCAATCTCCCTTCTGGGACCTTACATATGATCCACCAATCATTCTACAAAAAGACACCTGTACACACATGTTTATTGCAGCCCTATTCACAATAGCAAAAACATGAAACCAACTCCACCTTCACTGCCGACTTAAAGTCGACCGAATAAAGAAAATGTGGTCCATATACACAATGGAATATTATGCAGCCATAAAGAAGGACAACATCATGGACTTTATAGCAAATTGAATGGAATTGGAGACAATCATTCTTAGTGACCTATCACAGAAACAGAGTCAAATGCCACATGCTCTCACTCATAAGTGGGACCTGAACATTAACCACAATAGCACAAGGAGAAGGGATCAGCAGTTGTGGGAAACTGCCAGGAGAGGGAGGGAGGGGGACACATAACAACACAAAGGGTACCTGATCCTAAACCAGGGTAAGTGAGGACTAGTTGGAGGCCCAAACTTCACCTGCATACTCATTTCGTATGTTTCTAAGCCTGATTGCATCCCATACCTCTATAAAAAAAAAAAAAGTTATATGGAACTTCAAAACAGCTTGTTTATCCAAAATATTTTTAAAAGCAGTATTTTGCATCAGCTTATTTTAACACATATTATAAAACTATAGGAACTAAGATAATGTGGTATTAGCATAAGTAAGTAAAGACATAGAGGTTATAAATAGAAAGAAAGAAAGAAAGAAAGAAAGAAAGAAAGAAAGAAAGAAAGAAAGATAGATAGATAGATAGGGTCCAAAAATAGATTCACCACTCATATATGATCAATTGATTTTGGATTAAGTGCCAAAGTTATTCAAGGGAGAAAAGATAATCATTTCAATAAGTGTCCATGGCCCTAATCCATAAAACCTTATTATTATTGAAGACCTAACAAACAGCCATACAAACAAAATTCCTATAACCTTTTAGCCTGACCCAGTAGGAAAAAGTCTGTGAAAAAATGTGCATTTTAAAAGAGGGCATAGATTGAAATACCCACTTCAGATGCACTGAGGAAAAAGCAAACCTGGGGGCCACAGAAGGCAGTGAACAAGGGGATCTCTCATAGAAAGCAGGTGAGGATTCTGCAGAAGAAAGAATAAGGAACAATGTGTCAATTGTGGAAGATTCATCATAAGTTGGGAAATACTGAAAAAATGTCTGAAAATGAGTCCTAGTCAATCAAAACCTGAATATGGGAAGAAATAAATAAAGATATTTGAAAATGTGCTAAACTATAGATGTTAATATTAAGAAGTATTACTTGGAAGATAGAGAGAAGCAACCTAGAATATGAAAGTTTCCCTTAGAGTTAGGGTAATGAAGAGACATAAGGACACATCCAGCATTATTTAACTTCCTACAAAATGTAGCAAGAATCAAAGAATCAGAAGACACTTCCCCTTAGAAAAGATTCTCTTTATTAAAGAAACTTCTTTTCACTGTATTAATGGAAGCATATGTAGCTGTACTAAAAATGTTAGTAAACTAACCAACTACTACCTCCCTCCATAAAAATCACTTGTTATTGTTGATCCAGGTAATTAATATACCACAAGAAGAAAGCAGGGGAATATTAAAATACTTCAATTGATTAAAAGTTCCCCCCCCACCTATCAAAGAAAACTAACGACAAAGCAGGGGGAAATAATAATTAAATATCAATATACAGGAAACTGGAGAACAATTTGTCAGCAAAATGAAGGAATATGCAGATCTAAGTCCTCTTCCCCACATCATAAAAACATCATGAAACAAACAGAAACTGTCAGAACCAACTTTGCCAGAGCTCTCAAAAACAATCAAAAGTTTATAGCAACCAAATGAATATTAAATAAAAAAAAAACCCTTCCCTTCCACTTGCTCCCTGGTACTGCAGTTGTCTTGGTCTGGAAGGAGAGGTAGCCTACAATCCCAGTGAAGGACCCTTTCCCCTGGTTCTGGAAGAATCAGAGCAGAATTTATTCACAAATGGTTGCGTATCTTTGTTTCGACTTTTCTGGGGGCACTGGAAAGACTGACTGGATTATCATGTCTCTGTTTTGCCTAGCTTTGAACTCAGACCAGAAAAGCTGTGAGCATTGCTCTAAAACACTGCAAATTGAACTGATAATCTTTAGACAGCTGGGACAAAAGATTAGAACAGAAACATACTGTGTTAGGCAAAAGTTGGGGAAAGTTTATTTGGGAAAGCAGAACATTAAAAACAACAACTGCAACAACAAATTTACTGGGGAATTTAGAAAGCAGCATGCATGCCCAGAGCAAAATACTAGCTCAAAAAAGTCCTGAGCAGACCTCACTTTTTCAATTTTCCCTTATCCTGGGCTTAGTGGAAGTCTGGCTAAACCATTGAAGGAGGGCTGTGGCACAAAGCCAACCTACAAAGACTTAGAGAGATGTTTTGTTCTCTCTTTAAAAAAAATTTTTTTTTGTGTTGTGTTGATGTTTGTCTTTTTTTAAGCTTCTTGCATTTAAAGTAATCTCTGTCAAAACAATAGCTGAGCACAATCTAAGGAATGTGTGTAAATATCACAGAAAATGGTTATAGTCTTTGCAATAATATTATGAAAATTAATAAAACAAATGGACTTAGCCTTTAACAACTTCCTCCCCCACTCCCCAAACCCCAGCAAACTCTAGAGAAGGGGAAGAGTCTGATTTCTAGAGATACTAACTATAATATAATAATATATCATTCAAATGTTTAATTTTCAACAAAAAAATCACAAGCCATTCCAAAAAACACAATAGTAAGTCCCATTCAAAGAGTCAAAATGAGCTGACAGAAACCGACTCTGAAGAAGTTCAACATTGAAACTATAGACCGAAGTCTTTAAAACAACTGTCTTAAAATATGCCTTTTAAAAAAGCTAGAGGCAAACAAAATAAGATGAAGAACTAAAGGAAATCAAGAAAAATATATGTATGATGAGAATACCAATAATTGATAGAAATTACAAAAAGGAATCAAATAAAAATTATGGAGCTGAAAGTACAATAATTGAAATGAAAAATTCCTTAGAGGGGTTTCATGGAAGCTATGAGCTGAAAAAAATTTAGCAAACTTGAATATAAGTCAGTTGAGACTATTTGATATGAGTAGCAGAAATTAAAAGGAATGAAGAAAAATGAGCGAGATTTAAAGCACCTTAAGGGACACCACCAAGCGGATGAGCGTATATATTATGAGAGTTCTAGGAGAAAACAGGAGAGAGAATGAGACAGAAAGAATATTTGAAGAAATAATGGCCAAAAATTTCTTAAGTGTCATTAAAAACATGAATCTACAAATCAAGTAAGTTTAACATACTCCAGGGATAGTTTCTCTTCAGAAACCATGGAGGCCAAAAGAATGTAGGGTGACATAAGTGTTGAGGAAAAAAAAAACATTCAACCAAAACATTTATTTAGAAATACTATTCCTCTCTTAGTCTGTTTTCTGCCACTATAAAAGAATACTTGATACTGACTAATTTATAAACAACAGAAGTTTACTTGACTCACAGTTCTGAAGGAGACTGGGAAGTCCAAGAGCATGGTGCCAGCATCTAGAGAGTGCTTTCATGCTGTGTCATACCATGGCAGAAGACAGAAGGGCAAGCAAGTGCATGAGACAGAGAGTAAGAAAAGACCACAGTTATCCTTTTATCAGAAGCCCACTCCACTCCCTGGATAACTAACCCACTCATATAATAATAACACTAATTTGTTCATGGGAGCAGATCCCTTGTGAACTAATCGCCTCTTAAAGGTCCCACCTCTTAATACTGTCATAATGGCAATTAAATTTCAACATGAGTTTGGAGGATACATTAATATCATAAAACTGTCTTTCAAATGTGAGACAGAAATTAAGAAAATTCCAGATAGGCAAAAGTTAAGGCAGTTCATTACCAGTAGACTTTTTCTATAAGAAATGTTAAAGAGAGTCCTTCAGGTTAAAATGAAAGGAAACTAGACAGTAAAGATCTCCACTACAGATAAATACATGGACAGGTATGTGATAACAATAATGTAATGGAGGAGAGGAAAGAGCTGTATTGGAACAGAGATTTTGTATGCTATTGAAATTAAGTTGGTATAAATTCAAAATAGACTTATGAATTTTCCCATGGCAACCAAAATTAAGGAATCAGAGCTGTTCATGACAAAAAGTAAACTAAACACAAAAGAAGATAGTACTAGAGAAAATGAGAATCAAAAATATTATAACACATACAGAAAACAAATAGCAACATTTCTGAAGTAAGTTCTTTATGAGTAATTACATCAAAGTTAAATAGATAAAACTCTCCAATAAAAAAGTAGAAAATGGCACAATAGGTAAGAGCACATGATCCAATAGCTCTTACTGCCTACAGAGCTCATTTTAGATCCAGAGGTACAAATAGATTTATAGTGAAAGGACAGAAAAAAATGTATTCCATGTAAATAGTAACCCCAAAAGAGCTAGGGTTTCTATTATACATTGATTAAAGGGCAATTTTTTCAAGAAGATATAATAATTATAAATATGTATGCACCAAACAACACAGCACAAAAATATATAAAGCAAACACTGAAAGATTTGAAGAGAGAAATAAATAGTTCTACAATATTAGTTGCAGGTGTCAACACACCACTTTCAGTAATTAGATATAACATTTAGGCAGAATATTGATAAGAGAAGAGAGGACTTGAGCAACACTATAAACCAACTACACCTAACGGACATGTAGAACACTACACCCAACAACAACAACAACAGAATATTCATTCTTCACACATGCACAGGAAACATTCTTTAAGACAGAATACATGCTAGGCTAATCCAATCCCAATAAATTAAAAAATATTGAAATTATACAAATTAATTATTTCCATCATAATGGAGTGAAGCTAGAGATCAATAATAGAAAGAAAACTGGGAAATTCATGATTGTGTAAAAATTAAACAACACACCATTATACAACCAATTTGTCAAAGAAGAAATCACAATAGAAATTAGAAACTCCTTACAGAAAAAGGAAAATTAAACAAAAACATACCAAAGCATGGGATGCAGCAAAAGCAGTGTTCAGAGGGAAATTTATGGCTGTAAAGTCTGCAATAAAAAAGAAAAATTTCAAGGTAATAACCTAACTTTTACCTTGAGGAACTAGAAAAAGAAGAGAAAAATAATTCCATAGCTAAGAGAAGGCAGAAAATAATAAACATTAGACTGATGATGAAATAGGGTCTAGAAAGACAATAGGAAAAAATCAACAAAAAAAAGTTGATTCTTTGAAAGACCAACAAAATTGACAAACTAAACTGCTAAAGAACAAAAGAGAAAACACAAATAACTAAAAACAGAAATGAAAATGAGGACAATACTACCAATTTTACAGAAATGAAAAAGATTGTGAGAGAACCATATGCCAACAAATTGGATAACTTCTATGGAATGTCAAATTCTTAGAAAAATACAAATTACCTAAATAGACTCAAGAGGAAATTGAAAATCTCAACAGTCCTAAAACTAGGAAACAGATTGACTTAGTAATGAAAAGCCTCCCAACTAGGAAATTACAGGACCAGGAGGCTTTCTTGGTAAATTTGACCAGATATTTACATAAAACTTAATACCAGTGCTTCCTAAGAATTTTCAATAAATTGAAGAGGAGGGAAAATTTTCTAACTCAATTATTTGAGCATTACCCTTCTAACAAAGTCAGATAAAGTTATGCTTTAAAATATAGTTATAATAGAAAATTTAAGGCCTAGTAAGGCCATTGGAGATACAGTTTTTGTCACAATTCCCAAGAGGAGGGGCATGCTATACCACATCACACAAAGCCACACAACACTGAGGTTGGCTGTAGGCAACAGGTAGGGCACTGTGGGCAAAACCTTTTATTGTGATTTCCTTGGGAAGAAAACAATGAGGCAGGGTAAGAAGGCTTATGATTGGCTACTTTGAATAATGCCAATGGGCTCTGAGGCATAAGAGCCATCCCTAGGTGTCTGGTACCTCTCCCTGGAGTGATTAGAGTAGGTTACTAGTCGCCAGGTGTGTGAGAGCCCAAGGAAAAAGGAAGTGGTTTTAAGTGGATTGGTTGACTGGCATTTGAAAAGCAAAGTGTTTACTGTATCTAGGAGCTGGATAGCCCTGAGTGAGAGGTTGTCCTCCAGGGTTAGAAAGACCACAGATATCATACTAAAAGAACACAGAAAATAAAAGGCAGATTAATATAAGACATCACCCAAAAAGAAAATTACAAGCTAATATTGCTTATGAATAGTTATGCAAACATTCTCACAAAATACTAGCAAAGTAAAAATAAGCAACAGTATATTAAAAGTCCATATCATGACTAAGTGAGATTTATCCTAAAAATGAAAGAACATTAGAAACAGAAACATCAGAAACATTAGAAAATCCGTCAATGCAAAATATCCCATTAATAGAACAAAGGAAAAAAAATAAGCCACATGATCCTCTCAACTGACACAGAAAGGGCATTTGGCATAATTCAACTCTATTATATGATTAAAAAAACACTCAGAAATGCAGGAATACAAGGAAATATCTTTATTATGATAAAGATAAGATATGAAAATTTATAGCTAATATCATATTCAGTGGTGAAAAATTGGGGAAAGCAAACAGTGGAAAATTATTGCTTGATATTTACAGAGCTCATGAGTGGTGATTAAAATGTTCTACACAACATTGTGGGTTCAGTAAATGCCACTGAATTTAACACTAAAAAATCGTGAAAATGGTAAATTGTGCTATGTATATAAATATATATATCCACAATAAAAAAGATCAATAAGAAATGATTGCAGGTATAGGGCTGAGTGCAGTGGCTCACTCCCATAATCCCAGTACTTTGGGAGGCCAAGGCAATGCTTGAGTCCAGGAGTTCAAGGGCAACCTGGGCAATATGGTGAGACCTTGTTTCTATAAAAAAATTAAAAAAAATTAGCCAGTCACGGAGGTGCGTGCCTATAGTCCCAGCTACTTGGAAGGCTGAGGCAGAGGATCCTAAACCTGGAAGTTGAGGCTGCAGTGAGCCATGATCATGACAAGGCACTCCATCCTGGGTAACAGCGTGAGACTCTGACTCAAAAAACCAAAACAAACAAACAAACAAACAAAAAACCCCCCCAAAAAACCAAGCAGGTGTATGAAAGACTACCATAAATTAAAAACTTAAAAGCACAGAACAGAAATGAATAAGAAAAAAAAAATGACAGTTGACCAAACTCAGAGAAGGAATTTCAGAAAAAGTCAAAAACCATCTTTAATATGAATTTCAAATTAGTAATTTTCCAAGGGACTATTGGCTTGATAGACATTAAAACAAAAAGTATTTTGAAGAGGTATGAAAACAAATGAGAAGATAAAAATTAAACTAAAAAGCTACAAATGATCAGTAACAAAATAATTTAAAATGGACAAAGACTATTCATAACCTGTATATTTGTAGTACCTGAAGAAGAAAGACAAAACACCAAAACAAATAATATTTAAAATATAATTGGACTGCAATGAACAGCAACAACATGGATGCAGCTGGAGTTCATCATCCTAAGTAAACTGATTCAGAAACAGAAAACCAAGCACCACATGTTCTCACTCATATGTGGGAGCTAAATGATCACAAGGATGGAAATAGGGGACACATAATGGCGGAGGAAGGAGGGGAGACAGGGTTCAGAAACTACTTTTGGGACACTACGTACACCATCTGGGGAACTGGCCACCTGAGACCCAATCCCCACCACCACACAATATGTCCATGTAACAAATACCTATGTATACCCACTGAATCTAAAATTTTAAAAAATTTAATTGGAAAAAATTTTCAGAAGTTAAAAAATGTAACAGGCCACATATTGGACAAGTTTAGTGTGTGGTGGGAAAAACTAACCTAGATGGCTAATTCTAAGATTGAATTAGTAAAGCTGAGTCTCTAAAGGTAAAGAATCTTCTAGACCTCTAGGAACAAAAAGATCAAGTACTTACAGATGAAAGGGAACCAGGCTGGCATCATACTTCCTGACAAGACAATACAAAGACAACATTTGAATTACATTTTTAAGAATCTCAGTAAAAGTGTGAACCGTGGATGTTTACATTCATTCAAACTGTCTTTTAAGTAACAGACTGTGTCAATTAGATTTTGCTGCATAGTAAACAATTCACCAAGTATAGTGTCTTAGCCTTCAATTCTATAAATCTACAGTTATTTATTTAGCCTCCAATTCTATAAATAGGAGTAGACTTAGCAAGGTGGTTTTCTTGCTGCTCCTAATAGGGCTCCCTCCCTCATAGGTTTTAGACCACCAGCCAGGATAGCTAGGGGCTAACTGGACTGATCTCTGCTCCACCTTGTCACTCATCCTCCAGCAGGCTAGCTGGGCTTGTTTATATAGTCTCAGAGTTCTGAGAGCAGCAAGAAGACCAGCCCCAATATTCATATACTTGCCAAGCCTCCCATTCAGGTAATTTTAAACATGTTACATATCATGACACGGGGTAAGGAAGGAAAAAGAAAATGTGAACAAATTCTAGAAACTCAAAGCTAAATGAAGATTTAGAATTGTTCACTGTACTATTATTTCAGATTACCATCTGAATGAAATTTTTAAATAAAAATTGATCAAAGGAAATAAAAACATTGTCTATGAAACTACAAACAGTATGCATAGTGGTTAGTTCCCTGGGTTTTCTTTCTCTTTTTTTGAGTTGGAGTCTCACTCTGTCACCCAGACTGGAGTGCAGTGGCCGCTCCCAGCCACCGCAGCCTCGACCTGCTGGGCTCCGGCGATCCTTCTGCCTCAGCCTTCCGAGTAGCCGGAATTACAGACGCGTGCTACCACGCCCGGCTAATTTTTTGATTTTATTGTAGAGATGAGGTCTCGCCTGCCCAGGCGAGTCTTGAACCCGTGGGCTCGGGCAATCCACTCACCACAGCCTCCCAAAGGCGTGGGATTACAGGCTGAGCCACTGAGCCCGGCTTCCCTGGGTTTTCTTTTTGCCTTATATAGCTTTGTCTGGGAGCTGGATAAACTGGCAAGCTGAATATGACAATGGGAACAGACAAAAAAGCTCCAAGAAAAGCCTGTTTCTCTGTGGTTTCTAAACATTGTGACCTCTATCAGTCAGGTCCAGGAAAGGAGCAGTCTAGTAGAAAAGACTTCTAGACAATAACTGCTATGCTCCAGTTAAAGACTATGAATAAACCTATATTCCCACTCCTAGCCTTTTTAGAGAACACCAAGTGGGAAGCCTAGACTTCCACTTCCACACCACAGTAGGTAGCCCTCCCTTTCATGCCAGGGTAGTGTCACAGGAGGCCTAGTAGACAGGCAGGACTTTGACCATCACCTAGTAGTAATGAGGCCATTGCCCTGCATTGTGAGGGTAGGCTACCTGGGAGCAGTAGCAAATCACTGTGGGAGCAGTAACAAATCACCCATGTCCTGGTCAGGGTGGTATCATCAGAGGCCTGGTGGAAAGTAGAATTTATGTCATCATCCAGCAGTAACAGGGTGCCCCTACCCCTTCAAGGTTGCAATGAAGTCCAAGTTAGGAATCTGGAAAAATTTAAAGATCCAGAATCTTAGAACACAATATACCAAATGTCCAGGATTTAGTGGAAAGTCACTCATTATACCAAGAATGTCAATGTCAACATGACAGAAATATTAGAAATACCTGACAAGGATTTTAAAGCATCCATTATAAAAATGCTTCAAAGAACAGTTATTCACATGCTTGAAACAAAAGAAAAAATAGCAATTCTAAACATAGATATAAAACATCAAAGAACCAAGTGGAAATTTTAGAAATGAAAAATACAATAGTCAACTTTAAATTTTCTACAGGTGGGCTTAGCATAATGAATAGGTGAGAGCAAAAAAAAAAAAAAATCAGTGAACTAGAAGATATGACAATAGAAATTAAACAATCTTAACAGAGAAAATAGACTGGGGAAAAAAAGGCATTGTCTCAGGGGTCTGTGACACTATAACAAAAGATTTAACACATGTCATTATAGTCCCAGGAGAGAGGTAAAAGAGAGTGAGACTGAAAAATAATTCTAAGAAATAATGACTGAAATGTTCCCAAATATTATTTGGGATATAAACCTACAGTTCAAGAACCTGAGTAAACCTAAAACAGGTTAAAATCAAAGATATATATGGCAAGAAAAATCACAATCAGGCAGTTTCTTTCTCCCATGCCAACTCTGGCATGTCTCCGTTTCTTTTTTCCCTTCTTTCTCTAGTAAACTTTGTTTTGCAGCTTAAAAAAAGAGAAAAATCATAATCAAACTTCTTAAAACTTAAGATAAGAAAAATGTCTTGAAAGTAAGACAAAGAAATAGCACCTTCCCTATATATGGGTGAAAACAGTACCCTTAATTTACAGAAGATTTCTCATTAGAAACCATGAAGACCAGAAGGAAGGGTCACAAGTGCTGAAAGAAAAAAAACTGTCAACTCAAAATTCTATACCCATAGAAAATATCCTTCAGGAATGAGGGGGAAATCAAGACAGTCTCAAATGAAGGAAAACTGCAAGAATTTGTTGCCAGCACAAACCCTAAAATAATAGCTAACAGAAGTTATATAAACAGAAAGGAAATGATAAAATAAAGAATTTTGGAACATAAAGAAGGAAGAAAAAACAATGGCAGCAGTAAAAATATGGGTGAGTACAATACACCTCTCTTCTTGTGTTTTCTCAAGCTTGAGGATTAAAACAAAAGTTATAACATTTATCTGACATAGTTCTCAATGTATATAGGGAAAATATTTTAGATAATTCACAGACAGTGTAAAGGGATATAAACCATGGAAAGGTTTCTACACTTTACTAGAACTGGTAATTGATGCTGTCATAAATCATTAGACTGTGATAATTTATGCAGGCATAAGCTAATATGGTTAAGAAATATCCAGGAACTAAATTAGGATGAAAGTAAAGTTTAGGGAGGGACCAGTAGAGCAACCAGGACAAAAGCTACACAAGGTGATACACTAAAAAAAAAAAATCTACAGATAGAATATAGTTAAATTTTTAAAACTGAACCAAAAATATTGCCTGTTGTATAGGAATTTTCAATTTTAAAAAATCTGTTAAGTATTACACTGGTGATTTTCTATGCACACATGACACTTTAATAAATAGTCTTTTTAAGGTAAAAAAGGGAGAGTTAGTCATCTTCACATCCCTGATGAGCCTCTTATTTTTCCTATCAGGAGTTCAGAGCTTTGTAATTAACTTTTTTCCATAAGCAGCTGGAAATGTGTCTGCCCTGGGCGCTTACAATTTAGTTTAAATGTTAGTATGTTCTCTTCCATGAGTTTTTGCATATGTAATACATTCCTGGGTGATCCTTCTGCTTTTGCTCCATGCTTTTAGAACCACCATCTGCAGAATTTTCAAAGGAAAGAATATTTGGGGGCAAGGAAGAACTCTGCAGCTACCCAGTACTCTGATCAGTGGGAGCAGGCATTCACCCAATGGTTCTGACAATGTGGTATATGTTAGTAATGTATGCCTAAAATTATAGCAAGACTATAATCATGGAATTAATAAGTTTTGCTTCTCTTTAAGGATTTTGCATATATTTTGAATGTTATTAAACATACCAGTAAATATGTTAATTTTGTGCTTATTTGATAACCAGTTTGATTCTATAGTTCTTCCTGTTGGTTGATTTCTTATAGAGTTTTCTTATTGTGTTAATTTTTTTTCTTAAGTAAGCCTGTATCTTTTTTGTCATGTTCTTGTCATCAGTAACTGAACTTCATGTATATAGTCTGAAAAACAATGCAATTGGAATGCATGTAATTGCAATGGCTGCCACAGGATTTCTTTTCTCCTTCTTGATTATCCTGTTGGAGACCACCTCATGGAGACTGAGAAACTTTGTGTTTCGCCACATTTTCTTTAGAATCTACAGGGAATCTAATAAGGTCAGTAGCTGAGCATGGGCCTTAAAGACAACTCTAAGACCATACGCATATCTCTACATATGTCTAACTTCATCTCTGGATATAGGAAAATAAATCAGTCCATGTTGACTGAGCTCTATGTGAATCCAATATCTTTATCGTAATTTGAACTTTGTGGTTTCTAAACATTATGACCTCTATCAGTCAGCACATGACATTTTAATGGGTTAATTATAACAGAAGGTTTTCCCTTGAACAGCTCCTGTGTCAGAGTCACTCCCTCCCAAAATTTCCCATTCATCGTAATTTGGCCCCTGGATATTTCTAAACATTTCTAGGTGCTACTGATTCTGCTGACCTGTGGAACACACATGATAGCAAAGTTTTACAGCAGTTGTTCTCATACTTTTAGCATTTATCAGCAACACCTGGGGAACTTTTTAAACTACAAATTGCTGGTCTCTATCCTCTGAGTTAGTGGATCTAGAAGAGGAACTGAAAATTTGCACAGGTAACACAATTCCAGGTGGTTCTTCTGCCACTCTTCCACACTTGGAACACCACTCTCTGAAGTATTTTCAGAGGGAAGACTTTTGAAGCAAAAGGGTCCTCTTTATTACCACAGTAGATGAATTTATGTGACAATTGTATAAGCTAAGACCTCAGTCCAAATTGTTGCAACTCCAGTGTGACTCTTCACATTTCCCAGCACAGATCTGACTCTGTAGGCACTCAAGGCAGTGTGTGTCCTGAAGAAATGAGTAGTGGGACTAGGTAAGGCATGAAAGGTAAGGAGTATCCAGGATGTGCCTCTAAAGATGGGACAGAAGCAAAATAACGGGTCCAACCCTGGTGACACCAGTGAAGTCAGCAGCTGGTATCCAAAGCCTGTAGGAGTCTCCCATTTACCTGAGGCATTGATCTACAAGATGAAGTAGGAAGTTACCCAGTGGGTGGACAGCCTAGGGACTGGGGAGTCAGGCAAAGACAACAAACAGCTGGTTAGCACCAGCAATATTGCTCATAGGAAGCAATGTCTGATACCTAAGACTGAGGTTTTCATACATTCCAAAAATGTCCCTCAAGTACCTACTATGTGCTTGCCATCACATTAGATGCTGGACAGGACTCAGACTCCTGAGAGGAGTCCAGGAGGAACAAACAGATCCTGGGGCTTGGAGGAGAGATGAAAAGAGACCTCCATAGAGATGTTAAGAGAAGAGGCCTCCTGGCAACAACCAAATCAGAACTCAGAAAAATACCAGCCAGAGAAATATGAGTTCTGATCAAAGGAAGCATAAAATTCTAAAACTGCGTCTTGGAGGCACCAAACCAAGCTGTGGACATTGGATGAAACTTGACAAAATATATTCAAGGCTGAGAGGTCAACTTAGGCACGGGCAAGGAAGTGGAAAACATTCAAAGAACTACAAGCAATTCATATGTCTGGAGCCAGTGCCAGGTGTTAACAGGCAGGACAAGATGGCTACAGAAGATGAGAGGGGCCGAGTCAGGGAAGGCTTCACAAGTGTCAGGCTAAGGATCTTGGATTTCATCCTGATGATGCTGATTCTGATGATGTAGGAAGGAAGAATTTATTGACATAAATTTGTTCACAGTGTTTTTTTTTATTTTGTACTTAATGTTTATTGGCAATTTGTTGTTCCTTTCCTTATTCTTCCCTTTTTTCTTAATTATTTTAGGTAGGGGTTTACCAATTTTAATAATCTCTCTAAAGAAGCAACTTTTGAATCTTTTACTTCTCTGTTGCATATTTTGTCGTCCATTTCATTGCTATTCTTACCTCTATATTCTATGCTACTTTCTTATGAGGCCATAACAACATTGAGACTAATGCCTAAAAAGAATATTACAAAACAGAAAAATTACAAGTGAATAAATTTATAGATGTAAAAATCCTTAGCAAAAATGTTAGCAGTTTGAATTCATGATCTGGTAATGTTTATTTTAGGAATACAAGGATAGTATAATATTCTAAAATCAATCACCACATTGATAAAATGTAATTCACTATATTAATGAAAAAAATAATGATATTCTTCAAAGGTTTAGAAAAATAACTTGCTAAAATCCATTTTATTTTTAATTTTTTTTACATTTCCAGATTTTTATTTGAAAATAGTTAAAAACTCACAAAAAATGCAAGAATAAACTACAGAAATGCAGCACATCTTTTATTCATATGTCCCCAATTTAATAATATACCACACATTTGACTCCCTTTGTCTCTCTAAAGAATATGAGAACAGACTGTGCAACTTATTGCCAGTATATTTTAATATTTTTTGTCTTTCTGTGCCTGATTTCTTTCTTTAAAAAAAAATTTTTTTTAATTGTGGGGTACAATTCAGGGTTAGGCATACAAATATTCATTGTGCAGGTACCCTTGTTGATGAGGTGTGCCCCACCTTCCCCAGGCAGATTTCAACTACTTTCAATCCCACCTCCCTACCCCCTTCCCCCCTCAGTTTCCCACTACTGTCAGTACTTTTCTTATAGTATTACAATAGTTGTTCAAGGTCCACTTATGAGTAAGAACATGTGATACTCAGTTCTTTGTTTCTGTGACAGATCACTCAGTATTACAGACTCTAATTCCACCCAGGTTGCTGTGAAGTACATGATTTTGTTCTTCTTTATGGCTGTGTAATATTCCATTGTGTATATGTACCACATTATTTTATTTTATTTTATCTAGTCCTCTTTTGATGGGCAGCCCAGTTGGTTTCATATTCTTGCTATTGTGGATGATGCTGCAATAAACATATGTGTGCAGGTATCTTTTATAGAGTGATTTTAGTTCTTCTGGGTAAATTCCCAGTAGGGGGATTGCGGGGTCATATGGAAGGTCGATTTTTAGAACTTTTAGGAATTGCCACACTGCTTTCCACAGAGGCTGTACTAGTTTACACTCCCACCAACAGTGTAGAAGTGTTGCCTTTCGCTACATCCTCTCTAGCATCTGTTATTTTTTGAGTTATGATGGCCATTCTGACCGGAGCTAGGTGGTATCTCAGTGTAGTTTTAACTTGCATCTCCTTGATGACTAGTGAGGCTGAACATTTTTTTCATGTATCTGTTGGCTGCTTGTATGTCTTCTTTTGAGAAGTGTCTATTCATATCTTTTGCCCACTTTGTAATGGGGCTGTTTGGTTTTTTCTTTTCAGCACGTTTGAGTCCTTGTAGATCCTTGATGTTAGGCCTTTGTCAGATATACAGTTGGCAATTATTTTTTCCTAGCCTGTGGGCTATCTCCCTGCTCTCTTGATGGTTTCTTTGGCTTTGCAGAAGCTTGTCAGTTTGATGAGGTCCCACTTGTCTATCTTGTTTCTTATGGCATGGACACCTGGGGTTTCGATCCGGAATTGGTTGCCAGTTCCAACTTCCATAAGAGTGTCTCCTGCATTTTCTAAGGTTCTTATAGTTTGAGATTTTACATTTAGGTCTCTGATCCATTTAGAGTTAATTTTTGTGTATGG
>NW_007253121.1:0-7065 GCF_000164805.1 Carlito syrichta
CCAGGAAATATCTTGGCGTCTTGCTGAGAATGAACCAGGACCTTAAGTAATGGGAGCCCTCATATATAGAACACTACACGACCTGTTCCTATGAAAGAATAAGGAATCTTGGTTACACGAGGCCACCATCGCAAAAACCTGCAGACCATCTTGCTAAGAGATAAACACCAATTGGAATTTGGGAGTAGGGATCTGGATAATGGGAATCCTCATATACAGGAAACAGTACTATCTATTGCTAAAGGAGAATAAGGAATTTGGTTTACATGTGTCCTCCATCTCAATAAAACTTCAGGGTTTCTTGCTAGGGGCTAAACACGAATTTGGGTTTTTGAAGCATAAACTAGGGAAATGAAATCTTCATATACAGGCAAATGAAATGACTTTTCCTACGAAAGAATAAGGAATGAGGGTGACATGTTTTCTCAATATCCAAAAAAATACAGCGTCTTCCTAAGATCTAAACAAGAATTAAGCTTTTGACGCATGTATCTGTGAACAGGAGTACTCATATACAGGTTACTGCACGGCTGTTGCAAAAAATAAAGAATTGTGTTATAGTATTCCTCAGTCCTGAAAATCTACAGGGCATCTTGCTGAAGGCTAAAGAAGATCAGGGATTCGATGCATGAATGTGGGTAACAGCAATCCTCATATACAGGAAACTGCATGGCCTCTTGCTAATAAAAGGAAAGAAATCTGTTTTCCACGGTTCCTCTATCAAAAAAATCTACATGGCATCTTACTAAAGGCTAAACAGATCAGGTTTCGAAACAGATCAAGGGAAAGATAGTCCTCACATACAGGACACTACATGACCTCCAACTAAGTACGAAAAAAGAATCATTGTGGTTCGCGCTTTCAATCCAAAAAATTCCCAGGTTGTCTGCTATGGGAAATATAAGAAACAGATCTTCGAGATCCCCAAATGTTTGAGAACAACTTAGCATTCGTATATTATGAATCCGTCATTACAGGACTCCAGCAACATTCTGGTCCTCTTAAAGGTTGTAAATGGTATTGGACACTCTAAGTACGTTATGTTCTACAGAACAACTAAGGCCAGATTATAGGAAAAAAGAATCTTCTTGCCATATTTGGATGTAAGTCTGGTATTAAGGTGAATCCTGTAATCCGTCCCCTGCCGTGTCTCTTTTGATATTGATCAGGGTCAAGGGTTTTGCACTTGCCAAATGATTACTACGTACTTTTAATGGTAACAAGGAATCATAGAATCCACGAACCTAGGAAACTTCTGGCCATCTGTCTTTTGATATTTTGAATTTGGAATCAAAATAGACAGGAAAAGTCAGGTCTTGGTACTGATAATTAAAGGACATCCGGTTCTAGGAGTTCTCATTGTCCGGAATCTACAGGGTCTCTTGATAAGGTTTAATCAGCAATCTGGGCTTCTGGGTCCCTACATTTTCAGAGCGACTTGCTCCGTGGATATGCTAAACCTGTCATTACAGATTCTCAGGATCTTTCTGGTCCTCTTGTTAGTTGTAATCAAGGATTTGGCCCTAGAAATCCTTTTGTTTCCTGGGACCATCTAATACCATAATCATATTCTCCATAATCAAACGGAATATTGGTACAAAATTCCTCGATTCAGGTGACTTCAAAGTACAGAAAATTCTTGTGTGTGGGCAGGTAGTAATTGGGGTTTTGGGTTTCGAATATTCCACATTTTGGGGAGGTCTTGTGAATAGGAACAAGGAATCTTGGATTCCATTTCCCAAAGAACATTATGGACGTCTTTCTCTTGATATTCACAAATCTGGAATTCTCGTTCATCAGGGACTGTATCGGTATCCTGCAGAGTGAAGCAGGATGCTGGGTAATGGAGGTGATTATATACAGGAAACTATATGTCATATTGCTAAGGAAGTATAAGGAATCTTCCTTATATGAGTCCTCAATCCGAAAATTACAGGCCGTCTTCCTAAGTGGGAACCCACGAATCAGGATTTGAAGCAGGATATGGGAAATGAACGTCCTCACATACAGGAAACTTCACTGCCTATTGCTAAGTAAGAATAAGGAATTTGCGTTACTCGTGTCCTCAATTCCAAAAAAGCTTATGGTTATCTTGCTATGTGCCAAACACGAAGCATGGTGTTTTCGTGCATGAATCTGGAAAATGGAGTCCTTATTTACAGGCAACTACATGACCTTTTGGTAAGAAATATTAAGGAATCTGGGTTATACAAGTCCTCAATCCCAAAAATCTACAGAGCGTCTCAGAAAGTTTTAAAAGAATCAGAGTTTCGAAGGAGGATGTATCTAATGAGAGTCCTTATATACAGGAAAATACACAGCCACTTGCCATGGAAGAATAAGAATCGGGGTTATAGCAGTCCTCAGTCCTTAAAATCAACAGGCCATCTGCTGTGGGCAAAACAAGAATCAGGGTTTAGAAGCTGGAACATAGGTAATAGCAGTCATCATATGCACAATCTATATGATCTCGACCTAAGGAGAACAAATAAACCTCTTTTACACAGTTCCTCTGTCACTATATCTACATGACATCTTGCTAATGGCAAAACAAGAATCAGGGTTTCCAAACAGGATTCTGGGGAAAGGGAGTCCTCATGTACAGGACATTACACGGCCCCTCGGTAAAGAAGAATAAGGAATCTGTGATACACTAGTCCACAATCCGAAAAATTCACAGGGTGTCTTTCTGTGGTATAAATAAGAACCAAGGCTTCGAGCTTGTCTCATGTTTCAGAGATATTTGGCTTGTGGGTATTATGAATCAGTTATTGCAGGACTCCAGCAATATTCTGGTCCTCTTGAAAGTTGTATTCGGGTATCTGGTAGTACAAACCCCTGAAGTTCCACGGGACAATTAAAGCCAGACTACCGGAAAAAAAGTATCATATTGCCATATTTGGATGTAACTTTGGTCTTAAGATGAACTTGGTAATCGTTAAATCTCCGTTTTTATTTTATTTGTAGAAGGGCCTAGGGTTTTGCAGTTGCCAAATATTTAATATGTGTTATTAAAACATAACGAGGATCCATGTTTTCAACGTCCCAAGTAAACATCCGGGCATCTGCATTTTTGTACACAGAGTTTTGGAATCCACATGGACAGGGAAATTCAGGGCATCTTGATGAGAACCGAAAGGGAATCCGGTTCTTGGAGTTCTCAATCGCCTAAATCTACAAAAACTCTTGATAAGGTTTAATCAGCAATCTGGGCTTCTATTTTGCCACATTTATAGTGTGTCTTTTGAAAAGGGACCAGGAATCTTGGGTTCAAATTCCTCAAGAACTTTATCGGAGTCTTTCTCTTGATACCCAAGCAACTGAAATTCTAGGTCACCAGGAAATATCTTGGCGTCTTGCTGAGAATGAAGCAGTAATTTCAGTAATGGGAGTCCTCATATACAGAAGACTACACGACATGTTGCTACGGAAGAATAAGGAACTCCCCAAATGTTTCAGAGCAATTTAGCATTCGGATATTATGAATCGGACATTTCAGGACTCCAGCAACATTCTGGTCCTCTTAAAAGTTGTAAATGGTATTGGGCACCCAAGTACGTTAGGTTCCTCAGAACTACTAAAGCCAGATTCCAGGTTAAAAAGAATCTTCTTGCCGTATTTGGATGTAACTCTGGTTGTAAGGTGAACAGTGTAATCCTTCCCCTTCCGTTTCTCTTTTTATTTTGAGATGGGTCAAGAGTTTTGCACTTGCCAAATGTTTCCTACGTACTTTTACTGTTAACCAGGAGTCATGGAATTCACGAACCTACTAAACTTCTGGGCATCTGTCTTTTGATATACTGAATCTGGAATCCAAAGAGACAGGAAAACTCAGGGCATCTTACTGAGCATTAAAAGGAGATCCGGTTCTAGGAGTTTTCATTTTCCGGAATCTACAGGGCCTCTTGATAAGGTTTAATCAGCAATTTGGCCTTCTGTGTCCCTAGATTTTCAGAGCTACTTGCTCCGTGTATATGCTAAATCTGTCATTACAGATCCTCAGGATGTTTCTAGTCCTCTTGACAGTTGTAATCAGGGATTTGGCCCTAGAAATCCTTTTGATTCCTGGGACCATCTACAACCATAATCATATTCCCCAGAATAAAAAGTTATATTGGTACAAATTTTCTCAATTCAGGTGACCTCAAAGTATAGAAAATTCTTGTGGGTGGGCAAGTACGAATTGGGGTTTTGGGCTTGGAATATTCCAAATTTTGGGGAGGCCTTGTGAAGGGGAACCAGGAATCTTGGATTCCAGTTCCCAAAGAACATTATGGTTGTCTTTCTCTTGATATCCAAAAAACTGGAATTCTTGGTCTACAGGAACTGACTTGGCATCCTGCAGAGGGATTCAGGAAGCTGGGTAGTTGAGGTTGTCATATACAGGAAACTACACGTCATATTGGTAAGGAAGTATAAGGAATCTTCCTTATGTGAGTACTCATTACCAAAACAACAAGCTGTCTTTGTACGTGGTAACCACGAATCAGATTTTTGAAGTAGGAATCTGGGTAATGCGTGTCCTCACATACAGGAAACTTCACTGCCTTTTGCTTAGTAAGAATAAGGAATCTGCGTTACTCGAGTCCTCAATCCCAAAAATGCTTAAGTTCATCTTGCTATGGGCTACACACGAATCATGATGTTTTCGAGCATGAATCTGGAAATGGAGTCCTTAAAATCAACAGGCCTTCTTCTGTGGGCTAAACAAGAATCAAGGTTTAGAAGCTGGAACATAGTTAATAGCAGTCCTCATATGCAGATTCTATATGATCTCTAGCTAAGGAGAACTAAGAAACCTCTTTTACATGGCTCCTCTATCACATCTACATGAGATCTTGCTGATGGCAAAACAACAATCAGGGTTTCCAGACAGGATTGTCAAGAAAGGGAGTCCTATATACAGATATTACATGGCCCTTCAGTAAAGAAGAAGAAGGAATCTGTGATACACTAGTCCACAATCCGAAAAATTCATAGGGTGTCTTTCTGCGGTATAAACAAGAATCAAGGCTTCGAACTCGTCTCATGTTTCAGAGATATTTGGCTTGTGGTTATTATGAATCTGTCATTTCAAGACGCCAGCAACATTCTGGTTTCTTTAGAGATGTAATCGGGTATTTGGTAGTACAAATCCCTTAATTTCCTCGGGACAATTAAGGCCAGATTCCCAGAAAAAAAGAGTCATATTGCCGTATTTGGAGGTAACTTTGTTCTTAAGATGAACTTGCTAATCCTTAAATTTCCGTTTGTACTTTATTTGTAGAGGGGCTGAGGGTTTTCCAGTTGCCAAATATTTAGTACGAGTTTTTAAAATGTAACCAGGTTCCATGGAATCCACGTCACTAGGAAACATCTGGGCATCTGCATTCTAGTACACAGAGTTTTGGAACCCACACGAACAGGGAAATTCAGGGCATCTTGCTGAGAACGGTAAGGGAATTCGGTTCTTGGAGTTCTCAATCACCTAAATCTACAAAATCTCTTGATAAGGTTTAATCAGCAATCTGGGTTTCTATGTTGCCATATTTTTAGTGTGTCTTTTGAAAAGGGACCAGGAATCTTGGGTTAAAATACCTCAAGAACTATATGGGTGTCTTTCTCTTGATATCCAAGCAACTGGAATTCTAGGTCATCAGGAAATATCTTGGTGTCTTTCTGAGAATGAAGCAGGAATTTCAGTAATGGGAGTCCTCATATACTGAACACTACACGACCTGTTGCTACGGAACAATAAGGAATCTTGGTTACACGAGGCCTCCATCCCAAAAACCTACATACCGTCTTCCTAAGAGATAACCACCATTCATGTTTTGGGAGTATCAATCTGGATGATGGGAGTCCTCAGATACAGAAAACTGCACTGTCTGTTGCTAAAGGAGAATAATGAATCTGGTTTACACGTGTCCTCCATTCCAATAAAACTTCAGGGTTTCTTGCTAAGGGCTAAACACGAATTTAGTTTTTGACGCATAAACTAGGAAATGAAATCCTCATATACAGGCAAATGTACTGACTTTTTCTAAGAAAGAATCAGGAATGTGGGTGATATGTTTTCTCAATCTCCAAAAAAGTATAGGGCATCTTCCTAAGATCTAACAAGAATCATGCGTTTGACGTATGTATCTGTGAACAGGAGTACTCATACACAGGTTTATTTAGCACGGCTGTTGCTAAAAATAGGGAATCTGGATTATACGAGTCCTCAGTACTGAAAATCTACAGGGGACCTTACTGACGGCTAAAGAAGAATCAGGGTTTTGAGAAAATGGATGTGGGTAATAGCGATCCTCATATACAGGAAACTACATGGCCTCTTGCTAATGAAAGAGAAGAAATCTGTTTTCCACGGTTCTTCTATCAAAAAATATACATGACTTCTTACTAAGGGCTAAAAATGAATCAGTGTTTCAAAAAAGGAATCAAGGGAAAGAGAGTCCTCACATACAGGATAATACATGGCCTCCAACTAAGTACGAATAAAGAATCATTGTTGTATGCGCCCTCAATCAAGAAAATTCCCAGGTTGTCTGCTATGGGACAAACAAGAAAAAGATCTTCGAGCTGCCCAACTGTTTCAGAGCAATTTAGCATTTGGATATTATGAATTGGTCATTTCAGGACTCCAGCAAGATTCTGGTCCTCTTAAAAATTGTAAATGCTATTGGGCATTCCAAGTCCGTTAGGTAGCTTAGAACAACTAAGGCCAATTCCAGGACAAAAAGAATCTTCTTGTCATATTTGGATGTAATCTGGTCTTAAGGTGAGCCCTGTAATCCTTCCCCTTCGATGTCTCTTTTTATTTTGAAATGGGGCAAGGGTTTTGCACTTGCCAAATGTTTACTACGTACTTTTAATGGTAACCAGAAATCATCGAATCCACGAACCTAGGAAACTTCTTGGCATCTGTGTTTTGATATACTGAATTTGGAATCCAAATCAACAGGAAAAATCAGGGCATCTTACTGAGAATAAAAAGGAAATGCGGTTCTAGGAGTTCTCATTTTCAGGAATCTACAGGGCCTCTTAATAAGGTTTAATCAGCAATTTGGGCTTCTGGGTCCG
>NW_007253121.1:7666-9741 GCF_000164805.1 Carlito syrichta
TAAGAAAGCATAAGGAACCTGGGTTACACAAGTCCTCAATCCCAAAATCCTACAAAGCATCTTGGAAAGTGTTAAAACGACATCAGAGATTCGATGCAGGATTTACCTAATGAGCGTCCTATTATACAGGAAAACACACAGACCCATGCCAAGGAAGTAAAAGAATCGAGGTTATATTATACCTCAGTCAGGTGTTGGGTAAATAATAATCAGGGTTTAGAAGTTGGAAGGAAGGTAACAGCAGTCCTCATATACAGAATCTACACGATCTCTAGCGAAGAAAAATAAGAAACCTGTTCTACACGGTTCCTCCGTCAGATTATCTACATGACATCTTGCTAATGGCAAAACAAAAATCAGGGTTTCTAAACAGGATTCTGGAGAAAGGGTGTCTTCATATACAGGACATTGCCTCGCTCCTCGCTGGTAATAGCAGTCCTCATATGCAGAATCTACATGATCTCTAGCTAAGGAGAACTAAGAAACCACTTTTACACGGTTCCTCCGTCAAAATATTTACATGACATCTTGGTAATGGCAAAACAAGAATCAGGGTTTCCAAACAGGATTCTCGGGAATGGGAGTCCTCAAATACGGGACATTGCACAGCCCTTCGGTAAAGAAGAATAAGGAATCTGTGATACAGTAGTCCGCAATCCGAAAAATTCTCAGCGTGTCTTGCTGTGGTATAAACAACAATCAAGGCTTCGAGCTCATCTCATGTTTCGGAGATATTTGGCTTGTGGGTTTAATGAATCAGTAATTTCAGGATTCCAGTAACATTCTGGTCCTATTGAGATTTGTAATCGGGTATCTGGTAGTACAAGTCCCTTAGTTTCCTCGGGATAATTAAGGCCAGTTTCGCGGAAAAATGTATCATCTTGCCATATTTGGATGTTACTTTGGTCTTAAGATGAACTTGGTAATCCTTAAATTTCCTTTATACTTTATTTGGAGAAGGGCCGAGAGTTTTGAAGTTTCCAAATATTAGTACAAATTATTAAAATGTAACCAGGATCCATGGATTCCACGTCCCTAGGAAACATCTGCACATCTCCATTTTTGTACACAAAGCTTTAATATCCACATGGACACGGAAAATAAGAGCATTTTGCTGAGAACGGAAAGGGAATCTGGTTCTTGCAGTTCTCAATCGCCTAAATCTACAAAGTATCTTGATAAGGTTTAATCAGCAATCTGGGCTTCTATGTCACCACATTTTTAGTGTGTCTTTTCAAAGGGGACCAGGAATCTTCGGTTCCAATTCCTCAAGAACTTTATGGGAGTCTTTCTCTTGATAGCCAAGCAACGGAAATTCGTGGTACCAGGAAATATCTTGCCGTCTTGCTGAGAATGAAGTAGGAATTTCGATAATGGGAGTCCTCATATACAGAACACTACACAACCTGTTGCTACGGAAGAATAAGGAATCTTGGTTACACGAGGCCTCCATCCCAAAAACCTACAGACCGTCTTGCTAAGAGATAACAACCTTTCTGGTTTTGGGAATAGGAATCTGGATAATGGGAGTAATCATATAGAGGAAACTGCACTGTCCATTGCTAAAGGAGAATAAGGAATCTGGTTTACACGTGTCCCCCATCCCAGTAAAAGGGCTAAACACAAATTTAGTTTTTGACGCATAAACTAGGAAATGAAATCCTCATATACAGGCAAATGCACTGACTTTTCCTAAGAAAGAATAAGGAATGTGGGAGACATGTTTTCTCAATTTCCATAAAAGTATACGGTGCCTTCCTATCATCTAAAGAAGAATCAAGTTATCGACGCATGTATTTTCGAACAGGAGTACTCATATACAGGTGACTGCAGGACTGTTGCTAAAAATAAGGAAACTGGGTTATATGAGTCCTCAGTCCTGAAAATCTGCAGGTCATCTTTCTGATGGCTAAAGAAGAATCAAGGATTCGTGGCATGAATGTGGGTAATAGCAATCCTCATATACAGGAAATTACATGGACTCTTGATAATAAAAGACAAGAAATCAGTTTTCCACGTTCCTCTATCAAAAAATCTACATGACTTCTTAATGAGGGCGAATCAATAATCAGGGA
>NW_007253122.1:0-5928 GCF_000164805.1 Carlito syrichta
AGCTGCCAGTCACAGGCCCTGCCATGGACTGGGTTGATTCCACTACTACTGCTGGGACACTTCCACCACAACTCTTGTGTGATAGAGGTAGCTGTCCCTGCAAATTCAATGTCTCTGCATGACTTTCAGAATGATCTGGGTTTCTTGGAGAAGAACAGTGGGTGTAAAGGAACAGCAAAATCTTGGAGGCTAAGATGGAGGCTTTGGAGGATAAAACAGAAACCATGGCAAATGGCATTGTCACCCAATCTCTCTTTTTTTATCCTCACCTGCTGGAAAGACTGCAGACTCCCTGCCGCTGGTCACTTCTATTTTCCAACCACAACTCCTCATAGCACCACTGACTTGGCTCATCTGGGTGATGGCACTTCTCTCCTGCCTGTACCTCTGCTCCTAGCTGCAGGCCTTCTCCTCCAAGTGTCACTCCTGCAGGCGGAAGTCCCAGAAAACCCATATCCCCATCCTTCTTTTTTCCCTTTTCACCCCTGGAATGGTCGATTCCACCATGACCCCCACTACCCCTGGCAAGCCTGTCAATTCAACAGGAGGCATTTCTGGCATCTCAGCTAGCATATCTATTCACTTGACCTTGTACACCACTTCATACCCTGGGGTAATTTACATCAACATTACTCCTGTTTCTTAAGCTGTGACTCTCAGATCCAGCCCCAGCTTCAGCGTGACTACACTCCTATTTTCCCCTATCCAAAATTATGAGCAGGGCAGTGGCACCCTGAAAATTCATCGGTCTGCATCTGCCCACCTACACTCATTTCTCCAGTCCTTCCCCAACTTTTAACCATCCCATGGCTGTAAAACTATGCATTATCCCAAATTTAGCACACCTGATGGGCAACAGCAGGGACCCAGTCTCTCCAGTGCCCTGTTTTGACAAGACTTCATATCATGGTTCCTCCAGTGACCTCCACTCTCATTAACAGCATCTCTACATCATCATTATCTAAGCCAATCTTTGAATACCATGCTGTAGATGTCACTCCTCTTTCTAAGGCTGTTAGCTACCAGTCTCCCTCTGTGTCAAGGAATGTTCCTCCATTCACACAGAGCACCTGAGGCCTCATTGCTAAACATAGTGCTATCATGGAGAACATCACTGTGGATTTGTAGGAAGTTCTGTAGTCGCCCTTTAATTTGAAACACCAGGTTGTTCCTTGTTACTTGAGAGTAGCCAGCATTGTTGATCAAGCACTTGCATTTGGAGACTCCTGGTAAGAACAATGGTGCCTGTTATGTAAGGATGAAAAGAAATCATGGGGGCACCATTACACCTGGTAAGAGCTTCGGGAATCATCCATGGATGATTCCTCTCACAGATTTCATTAAACAACAAGAAAATCTGTTCCCACATACAGCTTCCATGAAAGGACATTGGTACAGGAGAAAGGTACTTAGTCCTTTTAAGGCATATTTAACTTGCTCTAATTATAATGCAT
The DNA here is from genome assembly GCF_000164805.1 of Carlito syrichta. Classification (NCBI taxonomy): domain Eukaryota; kingdom Metazoa; phylum Chordata; class Mammalia; order Primates; family Tarsiidae; genus Carlito; species Carlito syrichta. The sequence goes on from NW_007253122.1 coordinate 1,455, forward strand.
AAGTAGGAACCCCCAAATCTCAAGAGTTTTCTGTGCACGTGTGTACGATTGTGTATGTGTATTATGGAGAACCACAGAGTGACCAATTTAGTTAGAAAACACTGTATTAGAGACATTCCACCATGAAGAGTAGAAGAGACCTACACGTACCACAAGATGGGCCCTCCCTGGCTTCACTGTTAACCTGGATGACCCAAGCTCTGGGCCAGATTTCTCTTGTCTTGGTTCTGCGAGAAGGTCTTTTCTCTTCACAGGTGCTCCTCTTACCCTTAAAATTTGACTCTATGGCACCTTATCTTTTCCAGATGTGATGTGTAGTAAACTAAAAATAATATCCTAAACCCTCTAACCAACTGAATAGACCACCTCTCTTGGCAAGTGAACCTAAAAATAAAAAACCTAAAACACTAAATTCCAGACCATGACAGAAGAGGGGTTGGACATGCCTCCTTATACTCCCTGTTTTTTGGAGTTTATGCTCCACTGTCTGGCAGAAATATTAAAATACAGATCACAAGACTGACTAAGCAGACGTTTTTTGGTGCCCATAAGGTATCAAATTTCAACCTGTCTCAGGTAGAGTATCTCCTGTTCTCTGAGGGCTGCCTACGCCCAGACAACATCTAAGGGGCTTGGGGTTCAAAATTCTGGTGTTTTAGGTTAAGCATTTCTTTGTACGGACTTCTTAAATCTTTAGACAAAGTAGAAGTCTTCCAAACTGCTAATAAGGAAATCATTGGATCCATGTATAACTTATAAGACTGCATCTCTATGTCCTACCTTTTTGGGTGAATCCAATGTCTACTTTATGTGTATTGATTGATATCTTTGCCCAAAACTTCTGTCTGCTTAAAATGTATCAAAACAAACTCTAATGTGACTACCTCAGGTACACTTTCTCAGGATCTCTAGAGACTGCTGTATTATGGGCCACTGTCTCTCACATTGACTCAGAACAAACCTCTTTAAACATGTTACCTACTTTGGCCTTTTCATCAGTACCAGGAGGAAATGAGTTTCAGATAGGGGAGACAGCAGGTGACTCACCCTTGCCTCTTCTTTTGATTATTTTTCCAAATTCTTCTAATCTTCTCACCTTATTGGAGACTATATCCTCCTTGAGGTGTGTCTGGAAACTGCACCTGCTTATTTAGTTTCAAAAAATAATTCAGTGCCTTTTTGTTCAATTTTTCTTATTCCTGTCTTCCGTGCAGATCCCCACTTCAACCAGAGAGTTGGACTTGACATCTACCTTGCATGTTTTTCAGTAAAGTTTGCTTTGTCTATTCTGTGAACTCTTACATTTTGTCATGCAATTGCAGCAAAGTATTCTATATTTTAATTATATTTACTCTGAGGTCTAGCTGGGAATGGTATACTCTAGAAGTCTCAAGAGAAGAATGTGATCTTCAGATGTGCATACTGGTAAGAGAAATTGAGGCTCACTGAATCAAACAGTTTCAAATTGTTATAGTCCTGATATAGATATTGAAGACACATCTTCCTCTAAGAAACCTCTCCAGAGTGGAGTAGGGACCAAGATGTTCAGCGTCATTGGGTGGTAAGAGTCACATGAATGAGCTGGGCTTATGATAGCACCTAGGGACAAAAAGAAGGCAGTGACAGATCCCCAGAAACAGGAGGTAAGGCATACCATGTGGGACCACAGAGGTAAATGCTAGGGCAGTCAGGAGTAGAGGGAGAAAGAGAGAAAGCACGAGCAAGATCCCATAGTTTGGTATCTTTCTCCTGAAAACCAACTACAGTTACTGTGGTCACTGTCAGTTGTTCACTGGGCTGGACCCCTCTACTTAGAGTGGAAATTGGGATGTTCAGTATGACCAGAGACAGTCTAGTAGTTGATATGAAGGAGGCTTCCGGCAGGACCAATACATAGCAGTCAGTACTGCTGTCCCTCATCAGCCACACAGAAGTCTTGCCGTACGCTCTTCAAATGACAATTTTTTTTTCCTGACAGAACACAAAATGTGAATATTACCTATATATGCCAAATTTCAAATACTGATTTAGCTTATCTCATTTCACTGGAGTATCACAGCATGCCTTCAATGTCAAAACTCCATATTTTCAAAGAGCAGAGGCTGAGAGAGAATGATCAAAAAGTTTATTTTATCTCACTTAGAATGTAGTAGAACCAGGATAGAAACCTAGATGTGACTGTTATAAAACTTCTTTCTTTGCACTTGATGCAGCAATGAATGCATCAAAGAGAATCACAGAAGTTAAGGCATATCCCTTGTGGCATATTATTTGCTTGGAAGTTGTTTAAACGTATAACAGTTAATTGGCATATTTAATAAACTATACCACTCTTTTCTTGAATTAGAACAGTTTAATATTATGAATTATATTAATAAAACAAATTAAAATAACACAATGTGTACAGAATGAGACAAAACATTTGCAAACCATATATCTGATAATGGGCTAATCCCAAAGCATATAATTTTCAACTACAACTCAATAACAACTATGATAGCAAACCTTCTTAGTGTGATTAAAAATGGATTGAAGGCTGGGCTCAGTGGTTCAGTCTGTAATCCCAGTGCTTTGGGAGGCCGAGGTGAGTGGATTGCCTGAGGCCATGGGTTCGAGATCTGCCTGGGCTACTAGCGAGACCTCATCTCTACAATAAATAAAAAATTAGCCAGGCGTGGTGGTGTGCACCTGTAGTTCCAGCTACTTGGAAGGCTGAGGTGGAAGGATCGCCAGAGCCCAGCAGGTCAAAGCTGCAGTGGCTGAGAGCGGCCACTGCACTCTAATCTGAGTGATAGAGTGAGACTCCAACAGAAAAAAAAAAAAGAAAAGGATCGAAAATATGTGTTTCAAAAAGGCAAACAATTAGCCAACAGATATAAGCTAAAAATTTTAGAACAAGAAGAAAATTATTTCAAATTAACCCTATAAGAACACAATACAGAAAGAAGAATAAAGAGAATGGGAACAAGTCTCCAAGAAATGTGAAATTAAGGGACAACCCCTTCGTGTCCCCTCCCAGTTTGGGAGCTTTTCTGACCTCTCAATAAATCCTGCTTTCTCGCTTTCAAAAAAAGAAAGAAAGAAAGAAAGAAAGAAAGAAAGAAAGAAAGAAAGAAAGAAAGAAAGAAAGAAAGAAAGAAAGAAAGAAGGGAGGGAGGGAGGGAGGGAGGGAGGAAGGAAGGAAAGAGGAAAGGAAAGAAAGAAAGAAAGAAAGAAAGAAAGAAAGAAAGAAAGAAAGAAAGAAAGAAAGAAATGTGAGATTATGTAAAATATCCAAACCTTAGTCTCATAGTTGTTCCTGAGGAAGAAAAGAGAGCAAAGTGTTTAGAAAACCCTATTTGAAGCCAGGCTTGGTAGCTCAGCCTGAAATCCCGCACCTTGGGAGGCTGAGGTGAGTGAATTGCCCGAGCCCGCGGGTTCGAGACCCACCTGGGCAACTTGGTGAGATCTCATGTCTACAATAAATAAAAAAATCAACTGGGCGTGGTAGCGTATGCCTGTAATTTCAGCTACTTGGAAGACTGAGGCAGAAGGATCGTCGGATCCCAGCAGGTCGAGGCTGTGGTGTCCGGGAGCGGCCACTGCACTCCAGTCTGGGTGACGGGGTGAGGACTCCAACTCAAAAAATAAAAAATAAAAAGCAAACCTCTTTGAGAGAAAAGTTTAGGCAAACTTCCCTGACCTTGCGAAAGATTGAATCATTCAGATTTAAGAAGCCCAAAGATCTCCTGGCAAATTCCCTGCCAAAAGATCATGCTCAAGGTCTAGACTCAGGTTATATGGAATCATTGAGCAAGGAAGAATTCCAAGAACATTGAGATAAAAGCATTCAATTGCTTATAAAGGCAGAGCTATCAGACTAACTACAGATTTCTCAGCAGAAACTCTACAAGCTAGAGGGGATTTGGGCCCTAACATCAATCCCCTCAAACAGAATAACTGTCAGTAAAAAATTTTGCATTTCACAAAATGAAGTCTTATAAATGAAAATGAAATAGAAACTTTCTGAGACAAGCAAATGCTGAGGGAATTTGTCATCATGAGACTGGCTCTGCAAATAGTACTAAAAGGAATTCTAAACATTGAAACAAAAGATAAAAATTCACCACTAAAGAAACACTGGAAATTATAAAACTCACAGAACCCACAGAATACCAATGCAAGGGAGAAAACAAAGCAACTAGGTAAAATTCAACATAATGAATGGAACATTACTTTACATGTCAATACTAAGACTTGATCACAGTCTCAATGTCCCATGAAAAATAAATAAATTGACAGAATGGATTAAACAAAAAACACAATCTAAACATATGCTGCTTTCAAAGGACTTATCAACAGAGACTCCTTCAGATTCAAGGTAAAAGAGTGGGGGAAAATGTTGCATGTAATTGAAAACCAAAATCGAGCAATAGTAACTATTCTTATACCGGGAGTAAACAGACTTTACATGTTAACAACAGCAAAACAATAC
>NW_007253123.1:0-2283 GCF_000164805.1 Carlito syrichta
TGCCGGGGCCTCCGCCCAGACCCGGCCGTGGGGCGGGGCGGCCGCCGACGGTTCCACGTGGGAGCGGTCCGGAAGGCCAGCCCTTCCAGCTGCAGGAGTGTCCCGCGGGCCTCGCTTGCGAGAGCGAAGAGCGGGTCGACGTCGAGGCGGATCCGTGCCCGGAAAGAAGCCCCTGTGAAGCCAATCGCGGCAGCTAGTGACCGCCCCGTTTCTCCTGTTCGCTTGTCTTGTCTTGTCTAAAAGGAGTGTCAGTTCATGCATTACCTTCATATATATATATATATATTTTTTTTTTTTTTTTTGAGACGGAGTCTCACTCTGTCACCCAGGCTGGAGTGCCGTGACACGATCACAGCTCACCACAGCCTCGGCCTCCAGGGCTTAGGAGACCCTTTCACCACGGCCTCCTGAGTGGCTGGGACTGCAGGCGCACACCACCGCGCTCGGCCAGCTTTTTAAATTGTGCAGCATGACCTCATGTTTGAGAATGAAATGCTATGTTGCCCAGACTGGTCTCGAACTCCCAAAGTTCTAGGATTACAGGCCTGAGCCACCGTGCCTGGCGACTTTTGCCATTAAAAAGCATAGGAAGGGAGGAAGCAAGGCGTCTGCAGCCTGGACTTGGCCTACTGAGAGGAGCGCCAGGTGACGTCCATGGAGGGAGGGAGTGAATGGGGACCTCGTTCTGGCATTTGGTGGGCTGGAACTCGGGGACCTCGGCAGACAGGGATCGTTTCAGCACAAAGAGAGGCCCAAACAAACGTGGTAATCTTCCAGAGCTCTTCCCACAAAATCAGAACACGGAGACGGTATAATTAGGTTCAGGGAGGATGTGGATGGATTGGTGGGAAACAGATTCCTGAGCAGGATACTAAGAGGCGTCGGGGACACTTGAGACAGGTTCCACACCCCACAGGCTGAGCCTTCGGGGAACGACAGCCTTCCCACGGAAAGCCGGTGGCAGACACCTGAGTCCTGTCTGGTGGTCACATGCCCCCGGGTCTCGTGAGCTGTCAGTCACAGGTGGCCCTTGTCCCTGAGATCAAGCCCCCCAGCAGCAGAAGGCTTGGGGACAGCAGTTGGCGCGGCGCTCACACCTTTGGCCTCTGGTTTGGCCCCCTGAGTGTGTTGACAGGGGCTTGGTCTCAGTTGAGGGGCCGCGCGACAGGGCTGGTTCTTGAAGCGTCCTCCTCTCTTATGTCATTGTGATTGCTCCTTGTTGGAGTCCGGTTTTGGTGTGGTCTGTGTTCTCCTTTCTGTGTGTGCCTGTGCCTCCAGGGCCGGGTGTCTGGTGCTACCCTGTGCTGGGGGCATCTTGCCTTAGCCAGGGGTGCTCTGTTCAGGTCACCTCCATCTGTTGCCCAGTGGGGATCCCTTTGTTCAGCTATTTCAGCAGAGAGAAGAGATCCTCAATTGCTTAGAGATCCATTTCCAGGAGAATCTCGAAGCCCTGTATTTGGGCCACTCGTGATTTTTTTGCCAGCCACGGCGTTGTTCGGAGGCCAAATCAAAGCTGAAGGGAAATACAGAACTAATTAAATGGGACAAATGCACTAAGGACTGAGCCCCACACCCCAGTATTCCCATTCTATCCCATAAGGATAATACAGTTGGCCCTCTATAGCTGCTGGTTGGACACTCACAGAGTCAACCACCTGTGGGCTGAAAGAATTTTTTAAAACCCCAAAGCCTCCCATTACAATGATAAAATGATACAAATGAACACACAATATAGTATTACAACTATTTACATAGCATTTACATTGTATTAGGTGTTATAAGGAATCTAGATTATTATTATTATGTTGTTGTTGTTGTTGTTGTTTGAGTTGGCGTCTCACTCAGTCGCCCAGACTGGAGTGCAGTGGCTGCTCCTGGCCACCACAGCCTCAACCCGCTGGGCTCCAGCGATCCTTCCGCCTCAGCCTTCCAAGTAGCTGGAACTACAGGCGCGTACTACCACGCCCGGCTAATTTTTTTTATTTATTGTGGAGATGAGGTCTCGCCAAGTTGCCCAGGCGGGTCTCGAACACGCGGGCTCAAGCAATTTACTCACCTTGGCCTCCCAAAGCGTGGGACTACAGGCTGAGCCACCGAGCCCGGCTGGAATCTAGATTATTTAAAGGATATGGGAGGATGTGTGTTATTACAGTGGCTTGGTCTCAGTTGAGGGGCAGCGTTATTTGCAAACACCACACCATTTTATTTTATTTTATTTTAATTTAATTTAATTTTTTTTTTTTTTGAGTTGGAGTCTCACTCTGTCACCCAGACTGGAGTGCA
>NW_007253123.1:2318-8541 GCF_000164805.1 Carlito syrichta
CCTCAGCCTCCCAAAGGCGCGGGATGACAGGCTGAGCCACCGAGCCCGGCTACACCATTTTATACAAGGGACTTGAGCACCTGTGGATTTAGGTATCTGTGCGTTAGTCGGGGAGGGTCCTGGAACCGATCCCCATGGGTAGCGAGGGACAACTGTATTCACGTTGGTGAAACACGTTAGCGGACTCAAATCTTTCCTTTATTTCTTCTTCTTTCCTTCCTTCCTCTCCGTCCCTCCCCTCCCTCCTTGTGTCTTTTCTTCTACAGATGTTTACTGTGGGCTTGCTGCTTGCTCACCCCCCACCTCCATATCCAAACCTCAAGGGGCCAGAGCAGCAGCAAACCATCAGGACATGCAGGGCGAGAAGGGCCTGTACCCCCTTCCTGGCTGATGGAGGAGGGAGAAGCTTTCGTTTGGATGGATGATAACGGGACATCATGTAAATGACAAAGTGATGTTAATTCTTGAAGCGGGAGTGTTCTTCTGAGTAAGAGAAAACCAGGAGGGTGGTGGGACCTGCCTGGGAGTCAGCAACAAACGCGACCACAGGGCAGGGGACAAAGGATAAAGTTTCTTTTTGCTTCAGCCTGAGGAATGGCGCTCACTCTGTAAGCCAGTTCCTCCTGTCCAGGGCCTGGACGCTGGAACACACGGAGGCCCCGGGCTCAGGACTAATGATCCGCAGGGTACGAATCAAGCTAACGAATGGTTCAATAAGTAGGGTCCGTCCTCCAGCCGGGACAAGCGTACCTTTGCAATGACCTGGAAAGCCAAGTTCAAACGACAGATTCTCAGAGGCCTTGGCGTTCTGTTCTGGAACGTGGTGTCAGGGCAGAGCCAGCCCCGGCCCTGGCCCCATTCGACCCTGGCTTTTTCCCACCTCATGAGGGGCTTCCCCCACAGACTTATGGGCCCCTCGGCCTGCACATCCGAACAAACAGCCGCCCCTTGGCCTAGGAGTGGGCACCCTGGTCCGCAGCCCGGGGCAAATGGCCCTGGAAATGAGGCCCAGGGGGGAGGTCAAAAGGAGGCAGGAGCCCCACGGACTTGTCGCCCCACAGAACGGCCACAGCTAGAGGAGGCCAGAGCAGGTCCTCTGAGGCTCAGGCCCAGGGCATGTTCCTCTGTGGTGTCTCAGGGCCACTCTCGCACCTCAGCTGGGTGGGTGGAGGGGTTCTGGCTGCAGGCTCTATCCCTCATTGACGATACACCCCTGCACAGGTAATTTTTTTTTTTGAGTTAGAGTCTCACTCCGTCGCCCAGACTGGAGTGCAGTGGCCGCTCCTGGCCACCGCAGCCTCGACCCGCTGGGCTCCGGCGATCCTTTCGCCTCAGCCTTCTGAGTAGTCGGAACTACAGGCACGCGCCACCACGCCCGGCTGATTCTTTGATTTATTGTAGAGATGAGGTCTCGCCAAGTTGCCCAGGCGGGTCTCGAACCTGTGGGCTCAAGCCATCCACTCACCTCAGCCTCCCAAAGGCGCGGGATTACAGGCTCAGCCACCGAGCCCGGCTACTGCACAGGTAACTTAACCTCTGCTTCCGAGAGTGGACAAGGATGCATGGATTCCAGGTTTGCAGATGCAGATCTGATTTCATCCATTTTGTCCGTCCTTGTTGTCACCAAGAGAGAGTCTGAGCCCCTTAGCCACGTGCTCTGTCCTTCTCTGGGTGGAGCAGGGTGCCTGGACCCTGGGCTGCACACCGCCCCTCACCCTTCAGGCCATGTGGGTGTGCCAGGCACTCTTGTTCCAGGTCATGCCTTTCACGAGGTTGATACCAGTAACAGTTTTTTTTTTTTTTGAATTGGAGTCTCCGTCACCCAGACTGGAGTGCAGGGGCCGCTCCCGGCCACTGCAGCCTCGACCTGCTGGGCTCCGGCAATCCTTCCGCCTCAACCTTCCAAGTCGCCAAAACTACAGGCGCGTGCTACCACGCCCGGCTAGTTTTTTATTTTATTGTAGAGACGAAGTCTCACCAAGCTGCCTGGGCTGGTCTCGGACCCGTGGGGTCAGGCAGTCCACTCGCCTCGGCCTCCCAAAGTGCTGGGATGACAGGCTGAGCCACCGAGCCCAGCCTAGTAACAGGTCTTAGGGCCTGTTCCATCCTGGAACAGGAACCCTAATCCTTACCACCCCCCTAGAAGCTGCCTGCTCCCTTCCCCCCGTCCTGCCATTATTCTGGGCACCCAGATGTCCACACGGCTCACCAGCACCCAGTGCTGCTTCTAGGGCTTTCTCTCACCTCCACTCCATCCCCGTCCCTTTCCTGTGCCTCAATATTTAAACTCAGAGCTCAAGCCCTTCTCCCTTGGTCTCCTGGTCCTTGCCCACCCGCCAACCTTCGATCCTTTGCCCATTCTATCTTCTCACTGACTGTCAGCCCGCTCTGTCTTCACAGCCTCCCTGATTCAGCCTGGATCTTGCCGACACCCTCAACTTCCTGTTCCCGCATCTGTCCTTCCAGCTGCCTAAAAACGTCCCCAGGGGCCCTCCAGCCTTCTGTGGAGAGTCAAGAGGGTTGTTGGTCTGTTGCTCGCTGGCCGTGCGTGGTGACAGGGCCAGGCCTCAGGGCTGCCCCTGTCCAGGAGGGGTGGTGCCTGGCCACAGGGCGCTTGTAGGTGGCAGCTCTGTGAGGGTGGGGATACAGAGCACCGTCTACAGCCAGGCCTGGAGGCCTGGCTGCTGTCAGGGGGGACCGTTTTAATTCTAAATTGCCTGTCTTCCTCCTCCACACTGCTCCCCGGAAATATTTCTCAGCCCAACAGAGGCCATCCCTTTCCTGGTTAAAACCCTTTGGTGTGTCAGGATCTCCTACATCAGCTTGGCAGAAAGTTTCCCCTCTGAGGCCAGCTCTTTGATTGTTAGGCGCAGCCCTGTCCGGGCTTGTTCAGAAGGATTCTGAGGCGCAGTCCGGGCTCCATGAGAAATGAGTGCTGGGCCCATGGAGTGATGTCACCGCATGTGTGGAGCAGGAAAGTGAAGACCAGTGTGGTATATCTGCAGCCCAGGACTTTTTGATAGAATCTGCCTCCTCCAGCATCATATATAAAGGCTGCCCCCCCACCTTTTTTTGAGTTGGAGTCTCACTCTATTGCCCAGACTGGAGTGCAGTGGCCACTCCCGGCCACTGCAGCCTCGACCTGCTGGGCTCTGGCGATCCTTCCGCCTCAGCCTTCCGAGTAGCCGGAATTACAGGCGTGCACTGCCACGCCCGGGTGATTTTTTTGATTTATTGTAGAGATGAGGTCTCGCCAAGTTACCCAGGCGGGTCTCGAACCCACGGGCTCAGGCAATCCACTCACTTCAGCCTCCCAAAGGCGCGGGATTACAGGCTGAGCTACCGAGCCTGGCTCTTTTTATTTTTTTGAGTGGAGGTCTTACTCTGTCACTCAGGCTGGAGTGTAGTGGCCCAACCATGGCTCACCAAAGCCTCGACTTTCTGGGCTCAGGCAATTCTGTTGATGCAACTTTCTGAGTAGACGGGACTAGGACTACAGGTGTGCGCCACCATCCCTGGCTAATTTTTTTCTGTGGAGATGCCATCTCGCTATGTTGCCCAGGTCAGTCTCAAACTCCTAGACTCAAGCAGTCCTCCCACACCAGATCCCAAAGTGCTGGGGTTAGAGGCATGAGTCACTGCACCCGGCCTAAAGGCTGTCTTTTATTTAATGTATTTTTTGTTTGACTTGGAGTCTCACTCTATCGCCCAGGCTGGAGTGCAGTGGCATGCTCACGGCCACCGCAGCCTCGACCTGCTGGGCTCTGGCGATCCTTCCGCCTCAGCCTTCTGAGTAGCTGGAATCACAGGCACTTGCCACCAAGCCTGGCTAGTTTTTTGACTGATTGTAAAGACAAGGTCTCGCTAAGTTGCCCAGGCTGGTCTCGAACCTGTGGGCTCAGGCAGTCCTCCCACATCAACCTCCCAAAGTGCTGGGATTACAGGCATGAGTCACCGCACCCGGCCTAAAGGCTGCCTTTTATTTATTTATTTATTTTTATTTTTTTATTTTTTGAGTTGGAGTCTCACTCTGATGCCCAGACTGGAGGGCAGCGGCCGCTCCCGGCCACCGCAGCCTCGACCTGCTGGGCTCCGGCGATCCTTCCACCTCAGCCTTCCGAGTAGCCGGAATTACAGGCGTGCACTACCATGCCTGGCTGATTTTTTGATTTATTGTAGAGATGAGGTCTCCCTGCCCAGGCGGGTCTCGAACCCGCGGGCTCAGGCCATCCACTCACCTCAGCCTCCCAAAGGCGCGGGATGACAGGCTGAGCCACCGAGCACGGCTGTGTGGAGTATTTTAAAGCAAATCCCAGTCTTCTGTTCATTTCATCTATTGTTTTCAGTGTGTACCCAATTCATCACCATCATGCTGTTATCACACCTAACATGCCATTATTACAGTCATACTTTTGTTTTTTTTAAGAGACAAGGTTGTGCTATATCCTTAGGCTGTTCTCAAACTCTTGGGCTCAAGCAATCCTCTCACCTCAGCCTCCCAAAGTGCTGAGATTACACACCCAGCCATAAAATCCAGACCACATTCAGCTCTCTCCAGTAGCCCCCAAAGCATTTCATTATTGTCAGCTTATTCAAAGCTGGACCTAAATGAAATCTGCTTATTGGTTATTGTGTCTCTTCTGTTAGTGTTAGTGTGGGAGGATCCACCCTCCTTGGCAAGAATGCTTTCTTACTCCATCCATTGCCTTGTTGAAGAAGGCCAGTTGTCCTGTCCAATGCTCACATTCTAGATTTGGCTGATTGATTGTCCCCGTGGTGTAATTAATTTGATCCCCTGCTTCTTGTATCTCTTCTGTTTTGGAGGTTAGATGTAAAGGTTTGGTCTTTTCTTGAGGGGACAGGCAGGATGCTTCCTAGGTGGTCCAGTGCATCATGTCATATCAGGAGGTGCTATGGACTAAATGTTTGTGTCCCACGCCCAGAATTCCTGTGTTGAAACCCTAACCCTGAATGTGATGGTATTTGGAGATGGGGCCTTTGGGAGTTAACTCAATTTAGATGAGATCGTGGGGGCGGGCAACCCATGATGGGATTAGTGGCCTTACAAGAAGAGGAAGAGAGAACAGAGCTTGCTCTCTCCACCATGTGAAGAAACAACAGGAAGGTGGCTGGCTGCAAGCCAAGAAGAGAGCGCCCTTACCAGGAATCAAGTCTGTCAGCACCTTGATCTTGGATTTTCAACTTCCAGGATTGTGAGAAATAGATGCCTTTTGCTTAAGCAGCTTAGTCTCTGGTATTACATTATGACAGTCCACTCTAACTAATTCAGAAAGACAGGACATTTCTTTGCAAGAGCTGGGTATCAAACATTCAGCAGAACACCACTGTCTACCATGTCCTCCTCTATCTTCCTTCTTTTTCTTGCAGTTTATTTGTTGGAGAAACCAGGCCTTATATAGTTTTCCTTGTTCAAAGTTCTGTTGATTATATGCTCCTGGTGGCGGTGAACATGTTCTTCTGTGTTTTCGGAAAATTGGGAATTGGATCAAGAGCTTCATCAGATTTGGTTCCTCTTCTTCCTTATTATTATTATCACTATTTTGCGAAAATTACCTCTTGGGTGGTGTAGTATTTTTTGCATTAGGAGTCACACAACATCTGGACTTTTTTTTCTTTTGTGATGCTTGTAGGAGTTGATGATCATTGCTTCCATTGTTGTTTCATTAAGGATTGCAAAATGGCACTCTCGTTTTGAATTTTTTTTTCCACTTAATTGCTGGAATAGTGGTAAAAATAATTTCTCCCTTATCTCCTCTCTGCAGGTAGCCATATTTTGAGTTAGTCTTTGGTTTCCCTTTCCATTCTTAAAATCTTATTTTGTAAATGTAAGCAGTTATGTGTGTGTGGTATGTGGTTTGTGAGAGTGCATGTGAGTGTATATGTCTGTACCCTCCTCTCTTACACTGAGATAACTTGCTAGTTACACTCTTTTGTACTTGGCTTTTCTTCCTTGTATGTGGTGGAGATGGCTCTGTTGAAGACATAGATATCTCCTGCATTCATTTTTACAGCTGTGTAATTCTGCACAGTGCAAATGACTGTTATTTATTCAATTAGTCCTCTACTGACAGACATTTGTATTGTTAAAAGGCAAACATTCAGCCTGTAATCGCATGCTTTGGGAGGCTGAGGTGAGGGGATTGCCTGAGCCCGCGGGTTTGAGACCCACCTGGGCAACTTGGTGAGACCTCATCTCTACAAT
>NW_007253123.1:8614-9406 GCF_000164805.1 Carlito syrichta
GGCCACTGCACTCCAGTCTGGGTGACAGAGTGAGACTCCAACTCAAAAAAAAAAGGCAAACACGGCCAGGCACGGTAGCTCAGCCTATAATCCCAGCACTTTGGGAGGCCAAGGTGAGAGGATTGTCTGAGCCTGGGGGTTTGAGACCTTGTGTCTACAATAAATCACAAAAAACTAGCCAGGTGTGGTGGCTTGCATCTGTAGTTCCAGCTACTTGGAAGTCTGAGGCGGAAGGATCACCTAAGCCCAGCAGGTCGAAGCTGCGGTGGCCATGAGTATGCCACTGCACTACAGCCTGGGTGACAAGAGTGAGACTCCAACTCAAAATAAATAAATAAATAAAAGGCAAACGCATGTTTAATTCTGCTAGATAGGGTCAAATATTCCTTTATAAGGGATATATCTTTTTTTTTCTTTTGAGGTAGGGTCTTGCTATGTCACCTAGGCTGGAGTGCAGTGCTGTGATCACAGTTCACTGCAGCCTTGAGCTCCTGGGCTCCAGCTATCCTCCCACATCAGCCTCCCAAAGAGCTGGGACTACAGGTGTATACCACCATGCCCAGCTAATTTTTTGATTTTTTTTGTAGAGATAAGATCTCACTCTGTTGCCCAGGCTGGAGTGCAGTGGCACACTCATGGCCGCTGCAGCCTTGACCTGCTGGGCCTAGGCAATCCTTCCACCTCAGCCTTCCAAGTAGCTGGAACTACAGATGCACGCCACCATGCCCAGCTAGTTTTTTTTTTTTGAGTTGGAGTCTCATTCTGTCGCCCAGACTGGAATGCAGTGGCTGC
>NW_007253123.1:9426-24736 GCF_000164805.1 Carlito syrichta
TTTTGATTTATTGTAGAGATGAGGTCTCGCTGCCCAGGCGGGTCTCGAACCCATGGGCTCAGACAATCCCCTCACCTCAGCCTCACAAAGGCGCGGGATTACAGGCTGAGCCACCGAGCCCGGCTGAAGCAGCCATTTTAATGGTGCTGAGTCAAGAGGGCCTTGCAGGATGAGAGTAGATTTCCCTGACTTATTACCTGCAAGCCCTGGCCACCCCTGACATTTTGGGGGCCTGGGGCAAGGCTATAGATGGAGACCCACTCACCATGCGCCGAAATATTTAAAAGTTATAAATCAAGCTTATAAACTTGAATAAAATGGGCCTTGACAAACACACCCTCCCAATGACTTGGGGTACCAGGCTCATGTTTAGAATTCTCGGCCTCCTTGGGCTTTGTGCTGGATCTCAGCAGTACAGGGAGAGCCGTTCTTCCATTTTGTCCCACCCAGCACCTCACCCTGGGGCCGGGGGGCTCATGCCCCCTATGTGGACACCCGAGCCTCAGCCTAGGACCCCCACCCTCACCCTGACAGCTGCCACCTGGCCCTACCTCGGGCCTGAGTATGCCCAATTGTTTGGGGAGGAAATTCCAAGCCCCCGGGTACCTGCACTCGGTCTACAAGGGAGGCTGTTGGCTCTGGGGGGTTCACATTCCCTGGATCCCATAGTCTCCTTGCCCTGTGTGTGTGTGGGGGTGACCAGAGGAGGACCAGAGGAGGAGATCTCTACAGTACAGGGCCCAGGGTAGAAGGCAGTTGTGTGCCGGGCTCGGTGGCTCAGCCTGTAATCCTGCGCCTGAGATGAGTGGATTGCCAGAGCCCGCGGGTTCGAGACCCGCCTGGGCAACTTGGCGAGACCTCATCTCTACAATAAATCAAAAAAATTAGCCGGGTGTGGTAGCATGCGCCTGTAGTTCCAGCTACTTGGAAGGCTGAGGCGGAAGGATCGCCGGAGCCCAGCAGGTCGAGGCTGTGGTGGCTGGGAGCGGCCACTGCACTCCAGTCTGGGTGACAGAGTGAGACTCTAACTCAAAAAAAAAAAAAAAAAAAAAAAAAAAAGGCAGTTATGTGTAACCCCCAGCTCTGGGGGAGACACGGAGTGAGTCTCGGGAAATCCTCGGAAGTTGAATTTGTGCCCTTCCTCAAATGTCCCCAGCCAAAAAAGGCTTATCCTAGCCATTGGATTAAACTGTCACGTTCCTTTTCACAGTACAGGGCCCTCTGGGCTAACTGCTTTTCTGCATCTCCCCATCAGAGATTGTCACCCGTCTAACTCAGACCCAGCCCACGACCCTGAGTAGAGCCAGGGATCTACCAGTTGTGTTGAAGAAACTGCTTGACTCTCCCCCAGGTGCCCTGAGGCTGTGTGACTGGAGCGGATCTCAGTCCCACCAGGGATGGCTCTGCAGGCTCCGTGAGTCGGAAGCCACCGGCCACAGTCACCCTGGACATACAAACGCCTTTTGGAGTGACGAGGAGCGTCAGGGGAGAACTCCAAGGCTGTTCATGGGGACGTGTCTCTGCTCTTGTGGAAACAGCTGTATTGGCTCTGTGTTTAGAGTTTTCACCCATTTTCTGACTGCCCTAGCGGGGATAGGACAGCATTCAGAACTTGCGGTGCTTTTTATTTTCCATCTAGAAACTCGCTGGTATCTACCAGTGCTCCACTCTCAGGAGGACCCCGTGCTTGGGGTTTAGTATCTTGCTGTCACCATCTTGTAATTCTCCATGTTCTTATCTTTGACCTTGTGTTTTGCAAGTGACATCTGATGGAACAATGGAGCCTATGGGGAGCTTGAACCTCGGCTCAGGTGATGTCCCACCTCTGCTGTTGCCCTGGTGGGTTCTCAGTCACTCCCTGCACCCTCTGGTAACCCAGGTGCTCCTGGCCTCTCCCTCTCCACCTCTGCCCAGTGACCTCTGCCACCCTCTGCCTCTGGCTGGAGCAGGCTCTGGGGTTGGTTCTGTTCATTCCAGCTCCGCTCGTTTCTTCCCGTGTGACCAATCTCAGGGTGGGGCTTGGTGGCCGCAGCTCCTGCCCCCCGGCAGGCAGTGCCAGGGCGTGTTGAGGGCGGCCCATTGGGGACAGCCTTTCTTCCACCCCATCCTCATGCATCCCGGCTGCAGAGCTACCATCCCCTCGGGGCCACCTGCCCAAGTAGGATGGTGGACCCTCGGGGAATGGGAGATGCCTGCCTTGACACTGCTGCTCCGTCTGGGTACGCACTCGGGCCCAGCGGCTGGCATGGGAGGACCCTGACAGGGGGCGGGTTGCGCATGCGCGGGTTTCTGGTCGGTGTCCCGGGGCAGCTGGGAGGGTTTGCGGTCACTCCACACGTGTCTCCGGGCCCGAGGGAGCACGGCCTTAAATAGCACAGAAATGACAGGTCCAGAGAGGGAGAGAGATCACAGAAGAAAGAAAAGGGCTTCAAGTTAGTACCTTCTTGGACTTAGCCCATCTTTTCTTATGCTTTAGGCACCTGCCCTAACATCAGGGCCCTGACCGACTCAGCAGGATGGACTGGGAGATCCAAAAATTGGAGTCCAGACCTAGGATGACTCAGTGTAGGACCTGGAAGTCTGTATTTCCATGGCCTCCCCCATGGTTTCTCTGTGCTGCCAGATTTGCACAGCACTGCATTGAAAACAGGGTCTTAGGCCTGTAATCCCAGCACTCTGGGAGGCGGAGGGAAGAGGACTGCCTGAGCCCGTGGGTTGGAGACCAGCCTGGGCAACTTGGTGAGACCTCATCCCTACAATAAATCAAAAAATTAGCCGGGCTTGGGTGGCGCATGCCTGTGCTTCCAGCTACTTGGAAGGCTGAGGCGGAAGGATCGCCGGAGCCCAGCAGGTCGAGGCTGTGGTGGCCGAGAGCATGCCCCTGCACTCCAGCCTGGGTGACAGAGTGAGACTGTGACTCAAAAAAAAAAGAAAGAAAGAAAAAAAAGAAAACAGGGTCTCTTGAGAGCTCTTTTGGCATGATCCATCACGAGAAATACCTTTTGTATGGTGACTGAGTACACACACACACACACGAAACAAGTTTCACAGAATAATCGTTACTGTGACCATATGTGCTCCTCTCTTTTTAATTGTATTCTGTCTAGTTCATAAAAAGTGCTTGCCAAGACTCCGAAAACGGATCCCACAGCCCCCTCGTGGGTCTGGGCCTGCCTGGAAGACGGTCGTGTCGGAGGAAGGCGGAGACCGCACCCTCCCCACTTCCTATGCTTGGTCCTCCAAACTCTCTCCGACTCTGAATTCTCGTTCTTGTTGTTTCGACTGAGCTGAGGTGCTTGGTGCGTCCCCTACTGACTCAAAAGGCCTCCTCTTTACTTTGACTCCACCCCTCCTGGTACAATCACAAGCGCCCTTCCACTAGGAAGTCTTTCTGGATTCACCTTCTGACTGTTGATTCCGTCTGTGGTGGCCCCCTGCACCCCTGCATCTGTGACTGTGGTTTGGGTACTAAGAACTCACTCCCCTGGTCTCCTTCCCTGCAGATGGAATCATTTCTCCTACCCTGCCTTGGGCCAGAATGCAAGAGCTGGTGTGAGCCCTACCTGCCTCCCAACCCACAATCACTGAGCTCACACTGAGCAGGTGAGAGGCTGGGGACTCAAACATGAGGGTTGGGGGCTCTGCCAGTGGCCTGCCTGGAGGAGGCTGTCCGCGGATCATATACATACTGCATCAAGTTGTTCTGGGGATTAAATGAGGTTTCTTTTGTTTGTTTGTTTTGAGTCGAGGTCTCACTCTGTAGCCCAGGCTGAGTTCAGTGACACAATCACAGCTCACCACAGCCTCAAACTCCTAGGCTCAAGGGATCCTCCTCCCACGTCAACCTCTCAAGTAGCTGGAACTACAGGTGCATGCCAACACGTCTAGCTAATTTTTTTTTTTTTTGGAGATACCAGGTCTTATTATGTTTCCCAGGCTGGTCTCAAACTCCTGGCCTCAAACAATCGCCCTGTGTTAGCCTCCCAAGGTGCCAAGACTACAGGCTTAAGCCACTGCAACTGGCCTAAATGAGTTAATTAATATCAATAAAGTTAGCCGGGCTCGGTGGCTCAGCCTGTAATCCCGCGCCTTTGGGAGGCTGAGGTGAGGGGATTGCCTTAGCCCGCGGGTTCGAGACCCGACTGGGCAGCGAGACCTCATCTCCACAATAAATCAAAAACATCAGCCGGGCATGGTAGCGTGCACCTGTAATTCCAGCTACTCGGAAGGCTGAGGCAGAAGGATTGCCGGAGCCCAGCAGGTCGAGGCTGCGGTGGCCGGGAGCAGCCACTGCACTCCAGTCTGGGCGACAGAGCGAGACTCCAACTCAAAAAAAAAAAAATCAATAAAGTTGTTGCTGGGTATGGCCTCTAAAAAAAAAGAGACAAAGCACTAAATTCTTAGAAAAGCAGTAAACACTCTGTTCCAGCTTGTGATTGTGAGGTGTGTTGACATGCCTTATGAAGGTTGTGAAGATCTGGGCGGGGTTCCAGAAACATGTGAGGTAGTGGAATCCTTTTTGGGGAGCAATTGGTCAGGGTGGTGTTCCAGACCACACACTTGGGGAAACGCTGTTCTAGCGGATGAGCATTAAATGCTGAGGACTTCCTGGAGAAGTCCCCGTTTGAGGTGGGTCTTGTAGGATGAGCAAGAGAGTCTGAGATGGTGACCGGGGACATTTTGGGCAGACAGAGCTGTGTGAGGGCTTGGAGGCCTCGTCGGATGGTGCTTGACCTATGTGGTGAGTGGAGGTGAGTTCAGAATGGCTGGACTGGGGACAGTGGGCAGGCGAGGAACAGCTTGGGCCTTTGGAACCTGAATTTGAAGCCGCTTTTCCGCCGCCTTGAGAAGCTGGGGCTTGACAGTCTAGGCTGGGCTGTGGTCAGGCTTGTGCCAACTTTGGGGGAAGAGGCTGGCAGAAGGAGGAAAGTGGAAGGAGAAGCCGTTCTAGGGTCCCAGGGAGCACAGAGACTGGAAACTGGGCGGCGACAGCAGGTGGAACGGCGGAGAGAGCGGCGCTCAGAGCTAGCAGGGCCCGGTCCCTCGGCGGACCACGGACAGCCAGGGGCAGGTCGTACACCCTAGCTCCCGGCCATCTCCGATGCTTGGGTGCCTGCGGTGTTTGGGGGTGCTGAGAAGCCAGTGGCTTGGATGCTTTCTCGGCCTGGCAGCAGGGCGGGCCTCACACACCTTGCGTTTTTGTGAATGACCTTTATGTTTCCTCCATGGAGTTTTCAGCCCCACATTTCAGCATCTCCTCCTGGAGGTGCACTTATCAGGGATTCGAGGGATGTTTGTCGAGCGAATGAATGAACATCCAAACAAATGAACAAATGAACAAGTGAATGAGCCAATGCCCCGACTTCTCTCCTCTGGGACACCGAGGCGGTGGCGTCGCTTCCAGCACAGGTCTGTGGTCCTGAGGGACCCTGGGTGTGTTTTGTTTTCTGCCACGCCAGCTCTGGAAGCCCCTCCGGGAGGAGGCTCAGAGGCCCAACCTCAGGGGTGCCTCTTCTCCTTTGAAGCAGGGGTGGATGGAGACGGGCTGCTTTTCCTGAGAACCCCACGGAATGGCCTCGACATAAGTCTCTGGCGAGACCTCGTCCTAAGCCCCAGGGTTTCTGAATCTTCCCTCTCTTCGCCTTGCTCGCCTCTTCCCCCAGCTTGTCTGCGTCCTAAGTCCCAGGGTTTCTGAATCTTCCCTCTCTTCGCCTTGCTCGCCTCTTCCCCCAGCTTGTCTGTTATTTTAAAACCCATTCCCAGAGAAACAATTCCTATGGCCGTAAGAACACGACTCCAGGCTGCTCTTGGCTTGCGCTGGTGCGACACTTCATTGCCACTTGGAGAGTGTGTGAGCTGGACTCTGACCAACTCAGCCTGGGGCAGGGGGAGAGAGCAACAGTAACTAACTGTTAGAGGATTTTCGGGAATGTTAGCACGAAGTACTCCGGGAATCCTGCGGACGAGTCCATGGAAACACACACACACACACACACACACACACACACACACACACACACAGCGTTCTCCTCTCCGAGTCATCAGGGGTCCCCAGCCTTCCCAGCCGGGTCTTCTCTGCTTGCCTCCCAGCAAGCAGGGTCTGGATGCTTCACTTCGGTGGCCTGTAAGAGGCCACCTTGAAACGAGCTGGACTCAGTCCAGGTTAATTCTGTAATTCTCGAGAAGCGAGGCATGGGCTCTGGTCTCCTGGGCCTCCCTGCCGCCCTGACCCCCAGCTGTCTCCGGAGTGATCTTTGTGGTGGTCAGAGCTGGCCGCCTTGTCTGCTGGCACGGTGACCTCTGCCAGCTCTCCGCGGTCCAGAGCGGCGTTTCCTGAGCTGCTTCCGTCAGGTGTTAGTGGATGTTACGAGCAAAAGCTTGGGCACTGCTTGTTGACACAGCCCCAGTTTCCTTCCGAAAGGGGAAGCGAGGGTTGAGCCAGGCCGCCTGGGTCTGAATCCCATCTCTGTGGCTCCCTGACTGAGTTGCCTGACTTCTCTGTGCCTCAGCCTCTGTACCCGTACAATGGGGATGATTATAGCACTCGCTTCATAAGGTCATACTGGGGCTTCAGTGAGTTAATCTCAATAAAGTGTTTAGAACAGCTGGGTGACAGAGCGAGACCCCGGCTTCCACCTCACCTTGGGCATCTAAGTGCCCCTGGACCCTCCACCTTGGTCCCCAACTGCATTTTGGGGGCGGCTCACACCTGGAACCCCAGCACTTTGGGAGACGGAGGCAAGAGGATTGCCTGAGCCTAGGGGTTGGAGACCAGGCTGGGCAACTTGGCAAAACCTCGTCTCTACCACAAATCAAAAAATTAGCCGGGCGTGGTGGCGCACACCTGCAGTTTCAGCTACCTGGAAGGCTGAGGCGGTAGGATCGCCGAAGCCCAGCGGGTCGAGGCTGCGGTGGCTGTGAGCGTGCCACTGCACTCCAGCCTGAGCAGTGGAGTGAGACTCCGACTCCAAAAAAAAAGGGGTTTAGAACAATGTCTGGTAAGCGCTCTGTGCGGCCTTGTGAAATGATAAAGTCTTTCCCCGGCAGCGGCGTGTCCTGTGGGGACCTTGTAAAGCCTGGGGAAATGGTGGGTGTCACAGGCATGTGAGGCCGCAGCATGCCTTTTGTGGGAATGGTGTTCCGGACCACACACCCTGCGAGGTGCTGGTCTAGTGGGTGAAGGCGGGATGCTGAGGGCTTTGCCGAGTTCCTATGTGCGTTGGGTCACGGAGGGTGAGCGAAACGCCCCAGCAGGTTTCCAGTGCTCTTGCTTGTTCCTCGAGGTCATTTCCACCCTCATCCCGCAGCTGCGCCCACCCTCACTGAGGCAGAGAGCCGGAGGGATATAGAAGCTGGGATCCCGTCGGCCTTTTTCTAGTCTCTTAGGACCCTGCTCGGGTTTGCAAGGCCAGGCGTGAGGAGCGCGGGCGCGTCTGCACCCCCAGCTGAGCCTCAGCCACTGAGGGGTTTGGCACAGAGGAGCCGCCCCCAAAATGCAGTTGGGGACCAAGGTGGAGGGTCCGGGGGCACTTAGATGCCCAAGGTGAGGTGGAAGCCGGGGTCTCGCTCTGTCACCTAGGCTGGAACGCAGTGGCACAATCTTAGCTCTCTGTAGCCTCGAACACCCGGGCGCCAGCGATCCTCTGGCCTCAGCCCCCTGAGTGGCTGGGACTGGAGGCAGGCATCACCATGCCCAGCTGATTTTTAAAATTTTTTGTAGAGACGGGGTCCTGCCATGCTGCCCGGGCTGGTCTTCAACTCCTGACTTCAAGTCATCCGCCTGCCCAGGGCTGGAGAGGCTGGAGATTTCGGATGAGGTTTGCGTCCCGGGAAATGCGACGAAGGGGGACTCCGGGAGGCCCCCAGGCTGGGGGAAAGGCCGGCCTGTGGTGACTTGCAGCTGAGGGATGTGCCGCCGAGCCAGCCACTTCCTACCGCCGCCTCTGCGCCTCATCAGTGCAATGAACCGAGCAGGCCTGGGCTGAGGCCACCTGAGAACCTGCGTTTGTTAGAGATGCAGACGGGTGAGCGCACAGTGGGTTCCCGCTCCCTTGGATGTGGGCCCCAGCTCTGTAACTCACCCTCTTCCTCCCCCTTCCGCCCCACTCAGCAAGATTGGGGGACAGGGGCCCCAGCATGTGTGCGAGGACAGACATTTGCTCGTGCATGTGTAAGCTGTTTGCACTCACGACTGAGCGCGGTTTACAGCCAAACTTTTTTTTTTTTTTTTTTGCCTTTGTTTGCAAGAATCTGGTCTGCTACCCACGTCCATGTTGTGGAAGGGCAGGGACCATGTGGCATTTGCCGGGGAATCCCCTGCAGTTCCTAGCTCCGTGGAGGGTGTCCCCTGCCTGGAGCCTTGGCTCAGACTTTCCTCCTTCCCGGGGAGTGGCTTGTGAACTGTGTCCTGCTGCATGCTGGCTTTGCTGCCCCCGAGGTGTCTGGGCCAGCTGGACACCCACTCGCGTCTCGCTTGGGGTTCCCCAGCCCCTGTGGTTACAAAGCCTTTGTGAGAAGGTGGTCGCTTCCTCTGGATTTGGCTCCGGCTGTCTGCACCCGGCCAGTTGCCTCCGGCTTCTGACATTTTTGTCATTCCTGCTCGCCTGAAAGGGCTTCTGGCTCTTCCTGCCTCCTGTGATTGACTTGGCCACACGGCTGATTCTTGGACTCCAAGAGGTGTCCATTTCTGGGGTGATGGGATCCTGGCCTGCTGTGGGATTAGCCGGCCTCTTCCTGTCTTTTGTTCTGCAGCTGGTGATGACCAGAACTCTGAACATGTGTGCCTTCCTGGGGAGGCAGCTGAGCCGGCAGGTGAGCCCCTTCACTGGGGACGCAGAGGGACCCCATCTTGAGTCTGCCTGGCTGTTCCTGGTCTCTCTTGGTGCTCTGCTCATCACCGGCTGCCTTTCAACGTCAAACGTCAAACTTCTCCCTGCCCCAGGGCCTTTGCACACATCGTTGCCCTGCCTTGATTCCTCTTTGCTTGCTCTTGGCTTATCTGATGTCTGCTCAGACTCCAGAGATCAGTTTAAACATCACGTTTCTGGGGAGACTTTTCTTACCCCTCGAGATGACATCAAGTTCCTTTGTTAACGCTCTCTGACTTAGAGGTTCATGACAACCAAGTAAATCCCACAATTAGCAGATTGGCTATTAGTGAGTGGTTGTCTTCCCGGAGACTGTAAGTTCTCCCAAGGCAGGGATCCTGTCTGTCTGGTTTGGTCCTGGAGCTCTATGTTCCGGCCTGAATGACAGAGTATACTCAGGAGATGACTCGCCACTCTGCAAGTCGTCTTAGTCTCCGTTTGCTGCTGTAACAGCACCCACACACTTAGTGGCTTAAAACAACACTCATTTATGATCTTACAGTTCTTGAGGTCAGAAGCCCAAAATGGGTCTCACTGGGCTCACCAAAATATTCCCAGGGCTGGTCCTTCGGGAGACTCCAGGGGAGAATCTATTTCCTTGCCTTTCCAGCTTCGAGAGGCTCCTTGGCTGGTGGCTCCTTCCTCCACCTTCAGACGGCATCACTCCACCCTCTCTTTCTGACGTCTTCTCTCTCTCTGACTCTGATCCTCCCACCTTCCTCTTATATGGGCCCTGGAGATTAGGTTGGGCTCACCTGGACAAGCCAGGATAACCCTTCCCACCTCAGCATCCTTAATTTAATTATACCCACAAAGTCCCTTTTACCGTCTGTCCTCGTCCCTTTTGTGCTGCTATAACAGAATATCACAGATAGATAATTTATAATGTATAGAAATTCATTGGCTCATGGTTCTGGAGGCTGGGAAATCCAAGATCCAGGGTTCAGCATCTGGCAAAGGCTGTGTCATTTCATGGCAGAGAGGGTGTGAGAGAGAGAGAGAGAGAGAGAGAGAGCGCGAGAGCGCGCACACACAAGCAAGAAATTTAACTGAAAGCCTCAAGCCCTTTTATGATCAGCCTTAATCCATTCATGAGGGTGGAGCCCTCATGACCTAGACATCTTCCCTCAGGCCCCATCTTCCAACACTTGCATTAGGAATTAAGTTTTCAACACACGCTTTGTGGGAGATACGTTTAGACCACAGCACCCTGCAGGGAAACATTTTCACAGGTTTCAGGAATTAGGAAGAGGATTTCCTTGGGGGAGCCATTATTTGGGTTAATACAGGAACAGAAATGAAAAGAGAAAGATACACCAGGTATTTGGGGCCTTGGAGGACCTTGGAGGGTTTTGATTATAGGCTCCAAACAGAATTAAGACAGTGTAGCTTTGAGCATTGAAAACTTTTTGAGACTTACTCTTTTTTTTTTGAGTTGGAGTCTCACTCTGTCACCCGGACTGGAGTGCAGTGGCCGCTCCCGGCCACCGCTAGCCTCTACCTGCTGGGCTCCGGCGATCCTTCCGCCTCAGCCTTCCGAGTAGCCGGAATTACAGGCGCGCGCTACCAAGCCCGGCTAATTTTTTGATTTATTGTAGAGATGAGGTCTCGCTGCCCAGGCGGGTCTCAAACCCGCGGGCTCAGGCAATCCACTCACCTCGAGACTTACTCTTGAGTGAGGGGTCATGATAAGAGTACGGCCTTCCCACCCCAAGTTTTTACATAGGCTGTGAGGTAGGGATTTAACTTTAATTCCCCCCAAAAACCTCCATCACACTTTTATTGAGCAATCTGTTCTTCCCTGCTTATTTGAAAACGCCACTTTTATCATATACTAAATTTCCCTATATTCGCAATCCCTTTTCTGGACCCGTATTTTCTACTGAACTCTTTATACCGGTCCTGTGCCAAAACTATACTACTGTATTTTAATTACTATATCTTTTTGTTATATGTTTTGTTAGCTGATAGAGTTATCCCTCACTGCTGCTCTCTCTCAAAATGTCCTTAGCTGTTCTTGTACATTTTTCCTTTGGGGTGAATTTTAGAATCTTCCCTCGGTCTGTAAAAAATGTTGTTGGAATTTTGATCAGGCTGTGTTGAATTAATGGATTAATAGAATTGTGTGCTTATAAGACTGTGTTTTTCAGGAACAAGATCTACTGCTCCATTTACTCAGGTCTTGTTAGATTTATTCTCAGGCATTTTGTAGTTTTTGTTGCTGTCATGAATGGACTCTCTTGTTCCTTGACATTTGTGAATGTTTATGGCTGGCAAATGGGAGAGCTGTTGATTTGGGGCATGTTGATCTTATATCAGTTATCTTTGTGAATTTTTAAAAAATTATTTTAATGGTTTTTTAAGGTGGTTCTCTAGGGATTTTTGAGGTAGAGACTCTTATAGTTTCCCAATGTGTGTGTGTGTGTGTGTGTGTGTGTGTGTGCTGTGTGTTTGATCATAGAAGCAGAGAACAGAATGGTGGTCACCAGGGGCTGTAGGGGCAGGGGAGGGGGCGGGGAGATGTCGGTCAAAGGGTACAAAGTGTCAACTTTGTAAGATGTAAGATGAATAAGTTCTGGAGATCTAATATACAGCAGCGTATACTGTATTATATACTTGAAATTTGCTACGAGGGTAAATCTTTTTGTGTGTGTGTGTTGGAGTCTCACTCTGTCGCCCAGGCTGGAGTGCAGGGGCACGCTCACGGCCACTGCAGCCTCAACTTACTGGGCTCAGGTGATTCTTCTGCCTCAGCCTCCTGAGTAGCTAGAACCATAGGCGTGCACCACCACGTCCAGCTGATTTTCTGATGTATGTAGCTTCCCGGGCTGGTCTTGAACCCCTGGACTCAGGCAATCCTCTTGCCTCTCCCTTCTGAAGTTCTAGGATGACGGGTGTGAGCTACTGTGCCCGGTCTTACAATTTTTACATATTAGTCGTACCTCAGTAAAACTGGGGAATAAAAAAACCCCCACATCTTATTTGAGCTTCGTTTAGGATGGAGCTTCATCTTTTTTTGCAGTGGGTGCCTGAAATGGAGGGCTCTGAGGGGAGGGGATGAGGTTCTGGAAACAAGACGGTGTCTTGCTGTCTGCTTCCTCATCCCCTCGCTTCTCGTATGTTCCGTCTAAAAAGACAGAAGCCAGGACCTGGTGAAAGGGTAGAGACCCCTGCGCCTTGCTCCTGGGGTTAGAAATACGGTATTTTCTGCAGCCAGAAGATCCTGGGCTCCCCCACGTTTCCCTCCCTTGCCTCCTCCATTTATGGGGTGAAGAGGCCAACCATGGCCTGTGTTCTCAACTCCTCCTGGGCCATTCCTTTGGACTTGAGGCCTATTCTGCTGTTACCACCAGCTCCCCCATCAGAGAAAAATGAATTTTTTTTTTAAAGTTGAAGTCTCACTCTGTCGCCCAGACTGGAGTGCAGTGGCCGCTCCCGGCCACCGCAGCCTCGACCTGCTGGGCTCCGGCGATCCTCCCGCCTCAGCCTTCCAAGTAGCTGGAACTACAGATACACACCACCACCTCTGGCTAGTTTTTTGGTTTATTGTAGAGATGAGGTCATGCCAAGTTGCCTAGGCTGGTCTCAAACCTGCGGGCTCAGGCAATCCTCTCACCTCAGCCTCCCAAAGTGCTGGGATTATAGGTATGAGCCACCGTGCCCGGTGCTAGCTATATTTTTTTCCAGGCCTTAGCAGTCCTACGGCCTCTTCCGGGTTGGAGCTGTCCAGGTAGGCTGACTCTGGCTGCCCCGCACTTATTGCTGTAGTTTGGGGGATCACAGGCGGAGCTAGGACAGAGGCCCAGGCGATACAGAGGGTCAAAATCGTGAGTGCCTGGAATCTCGGGATGCCCTAGCAGGGAACCTTAGGGCCAACTTGGTTATCGCCATTTCCCTGGCATCTGCCAACATAGAACCAGAGACAGGTGAGAAGGCCAAGCAGGTTCATGTCAGGTGAGCATCTGTCTGCTGGCTGCAGGTGAGTGGGCAGGTCTGTTTGTAAAGGCTTGGAGGATGGCGGCTGGGGTGGGTGGACACCTAACACTTGGCGCCTTGGACTCAGGCACTCTTGACTCCCTCGCGTGGCTTACTCGTCTGCTCAACGGGACGTCGCAGCCAGATCCCAGGGCTGTGGGAGCAGAAAGAGCTGCCTGGATCAGGGCTGCATGCCGCCCTTGGTTGTGGTGTTCTGAACCGTGTGACTCCCGCTGTGTCCACCCGAGCGGGCCTCCTCCCGTCCCTTCCGGGCTGGCTTTGTTCTTGCTTCACAAGCTGGATGTGCTGCTGGGCGGCAAGCCCTTTGGTCAGGAGCCTGCTTAGAGGGCTTTGTCTGCCATGACAGGGACTCCAGCGCTGAGCCCGGATGCAGACCAGAACAAGACCTTCGTGACTCACCTGCAGCCAGGTCAGCTGGGCCACTGCAGTGTTGACTTTTCAGGCTGCAAAGCCCAATTCACAAAGGAGTTCATGGGCCTGGAGTTGGATCCAACCTGGAGTGAACCAGGAGTGAACAGGGAGCCCATGGACTCTGACCCTGTGTGAGGGTCCCGGCTGCTGCGTTCACGGAGTGAGAACCAGGAGAGGACAGAGCCCAGTGGAACCTCACCCCCTGGGACAGTCCAGGCGGCTGCACTGAGCAAGGATTTTGGCAGGAAAGCCACTTTGGGGCCTGGCCTTCGTCAGGGAGGTGATAGTGTTAGAAGTTGTCTGCCTGCTGGGCCTGGCTTGGGACAGCTGTGCGTGGGGACAGCTGTCTCAGCTTTGGACATAGGATCTGCCCTGAGATTAATCCCAGAGCCCGGCCATGCCCGTGGGGAGCAGAGAGGGGGCAGGGTTAACCACAGACCAGGAAATGCTCCTGCTCTGTTGACAGCGGGTGGGTAGCCCGCGGGGCCAATGGACTCTCGGCAGCCAGGGCAGCCGCTCACCATGGGCCTGGCCAAGCTCACCCCCCCAGGACACGAGCAGATGCTCCCGAGAGCTGCTTTCTTTCCACTGAACCCAAAACCAGCACGGGTGGATCTCCAAGAATCATGGGAAGAGCTGGGAATGGAACCCAAATGTGTCTGGTGGAGAAGACTGGGGGTGGCCTATGAAACCCAGGCCCGGCACGACAAGGCTCAGGCTCCTGTGGCCACACAGATGTGTAGGTGAAAGGAGCCTGGCACCATTTTTTTTATTTTCTGAGTTGGAGTCTCACTCTTGTCGCCCAGGCTGGAGGGCGTTGGCACACTCATGGCCACCGCAGCCTTGACCTGCTGGGCTTAGGCGAGCCTTCCGCCTCAACCTCCCAAGTAGCTGGAACTACAGACACACAACACCACACCCAGCTACTTTTTGTGATTTATTGTAGAGATGAGGTCTCACCAAGTTGCCCAGGCGGGTCTCGAACTTCCGGGCTCAGGCAATCCTCTTGCTTCGGCCTCCCAAAGTGCTGGGATGACAGGCTGAGCCACCGTGCCTGGCCAACATTTTCTTTAAAAAAAAAAAAGTTTATTTTTCCCCCTTGATGACTTTTATTATAGAAAATCTGGAAAAGTCGAAAGAAAGAAATCATTTACCAACC
Source organism: Carlito syrichta (assembly GCF_000164805.1). Taxonomy (NCBI): domain Eukaryota; kingdom Metazoa; phylum Chordata; class Mammalia; order Primates; family Tarsiidae; genus Carlito; species Carlito syrichta. Next base: position 23,860 of record NW_007253123.1, read on the forward strand.
CATTTTGTAAAAATTCAAAACTTGTAATATTTTTATGGTGGATAAGGTGTAACGTGAAATTTGCCATCTTAAACCATTTTTAAGTGTAAAGTTCAGTGACTTTAAATGCATTCACATGGTCAGGCATCTATCACCACCATCCATCTCCAAAACGCTTTTCGTCCTGCAGAACTGAACCTCTGTACCTGTGAGACACTAATCCCCGGTTCTGCCCTCTGCCAGTCCCTGGCTTTATTCTGCTTTCTGTCTCTGTGAATTGACTTCTCGAGGGAACTTGTATAAGAGGAATCAGACAGATTTGTCATTTTGTGACTGGCTGATTTCGCTAAGCATGATGTTCTCAGGTTTTATCCATGTTGTTTTTTGTGTTGAAATTGCCTTCCTTTTTAAGGCAGAGTAATATTCCATTGTGTGTGCATGTGTGTGTCTATACGTACATACCACACTGAGTTTATCCAGTCATTTGATGGATGCTGGGTTGCTTTTGCAGGCACAGTTCCTGGTCTGTGGTAACCCTACCCCCTCTCTGCTCCCCACGGACATGGCCGGGCTCTGGGATTAATCCCAGGGCAGATCCTGAATGACACTGCTAAGAAATGGGTGTATGCCGGGCTCGGTGGCTCAGCCTGAAATCCCAGTGCTTTGGGAGGCCGAGGTGAGTGGATTGCCTGAGCCCGCGGGTTCGAGACCCGCCTGGGCAACTTGGCGAGACCTCATCTCTACAATAAATCAAAAATTAGCCAAGCGTGGTAGCGCGTGCCTCCAGGCTGAGGTGGAAGGACCGCCAGAGCTCAGCAGGTCGAGGCTGCAGTGGCCAGGAGTGGCCACTGCACTCCAGTCTGAGTGACAGAGTGAGACACCAACTCAAAAAAAAAAA
>NW_007253123.1:24756-28771 GCF_000164805.1 Carlito syrichta
GCCTTCCGAATAGCTGGAATTGCAGGCGCGGGCTACCACGTCCGGCTGATTTTTTGATTTATTGTAGAGATGAGGTCTCGCCGCCCAGGCGGGTCTCGAACCTGCGGGCTCAGGCAGTTCACTCACCTCCCAAAGGCGCGGGATTACAGGCTGAGCCACCGAGCCTGGCTTTTTTATTTATTTATTTATTTTTTGAGTTGGTGTCTCCCTCTGTTGCCCGGGCTGGTGGCATGATCACAGCTCACTGCAGCCTTGACCTCCTAGGCTCAGGTGATCCTTTTGCCTCAGCCTTCTCAGCAACTGGGACTACAGGCACAAGCCACCCCTGGCTAATTTAAAAAAATTTTCGGTAGAGACAAGGTCTTGCCACGTTGCCTAGGCTGGTCTTGAAATTCTGGGCTCAAGTGATCCTCTCGGCCTTCCAAGTGCTGGGATTACAGGTGTCAGTTGCCACGCCAGGCCTTCCTTTCAGTTCTTTTGGTGTATACCCAGAAGTGGAATTGCTGGATCCTGTGGTAATTTTATGTTTGATTTCTGAGGAACCACCATGCTGTTTTCCACAGCAGCTGCGCCATTTTACATTCCCTCCAACAGTGTATAAGGGTTCCACATCCTCATCAACACTTGCTAATTTGGGGGACCCTTTTTGAGAGTAGCCAACCTCATGGTGTGAGGTGGTGTCTCACTGTGGTTTTGATCTGCATGTTCCTAATGGTTAGTCATGTTGAGCATATTTTCAGGTGCGTGTTGGCCGTCTGTATATCTTCTTTAGAGAAATGTCCAATTCAAGTCCTCTGCTCTTTTTCTAACTGGGTTGTTTGCGCTTTTATTGTTGTTACTATTTTTTATTATAGAGACAGAGTCTTGCTCTGTTCCCCAGGCTGGTCTCGAACTCCTGACCTCAAGTGATCCTCCTGCTTTGACCTTCCAAGTGCTGGGATGACAGGTGTGAGCCCTGATACCTGAACTGTTTTTTTTTCTTTGGTTGTTGAATTGTAGGAGTTTTTCATATATTCGGATACTAGCCGCTTATTAGATACATGATTTGCAAATATATCCTCCCATTCTGTGAGTTGCTTTCTCACTCTGTTGATTGTATCTTTTTTTTTCTTTTTGGGTCACAGTCGCATTCTGTCGCCCAGGCTGGAGTACAGCGGTACACTCATGGCTACTGCAGCCTTGACCTTTGGGGCTCAGGTGATCCTTCCACCTCAGCCTCCCAAGTAGCTGGAACTACAGGTGCATGCCACCGTGCCCGGCTAATTTTTTTTTTAGAAAGCAGGATTTATTGAGAGGACAGAAAAGCTCCCACAGTGGGAGGGGACCCGAAGGGGTTGCCCTAATTTTTTGATTTATTGTAAAGACGAGGTCTCGCCAAGTTGTCCAGGTTGGTCTCAACCCCTGGGCTCAGGCAATCCTCTCACCTCCACTTCCCAAGTGCTGGGATTACAGGTGTGAACCACTGCGCCCAGCCTAATTGTATCTTTTGATGTACAGAAGTTTTAAATGTTGTCTAGGCTTTTGGTGTCACAGCCAAGAAATCAGCACCACATCCAATGTCATGAAGCTTTCCCCCTATGTTTTCTTCTAAGAGTTATACTTTTAGGTTTTAACTTTATTTTGAGTTAATATTTATGTATGGGGTAAGGCATAAGGACCCAACTTCACTCTTTTCCATGTGGATATTCAGTTTTCCCGACACTGCTGAAAAGATTGTCCCCGCCCTATATTTCCATGTCTATAGAAATATATTCTACGTATTTGTGTATATTTTCTATAGTTCCATATTAGAGAGGCAACAGCTGTCAGCATTTGGGCACTGTTCCTTTTGGTCTTTGCTCTGTGCTTGCATGTCTGTTTATTATTTTTGCCGAGTTGAGATCACGGAGCATGGATTAAGGAGGGCGGTCCATATACTTAGTCTTAGGCCCTGCATTTTCCATCGAACACATTTGCCCAGAGGACTTCATGAAAGGTCTCCATTCATTCTATAGATGTTTACAGCGCCCATGGTCTACCAGGGACTGGGTCAAAGGCTGAGTGGACAAAATATTTAGAAAAGGTCCAGTGGAGGACAATACATGAACAATTCCCCCATGAAGTCCCATGAGGTGAAGATTAAACAAGAAAAGTCTTAAGGGCACACAGCTTTGTCCCTACTGGGTCATGTATTTAATAGTTTTGGCCTGGTGTGGTGGTTCACACCTGTAATGCCAACACTTTGGGAGGCCAAGGCAAGAGGATTGCTTGAGTCCAGGAGTTCGAGACCAGCCTGGGCAACATAGCCAGACCTTGTCTCTATAGACAAAAAAAAAAAAAAATTAGCTGGGCATGGTGGTACATGCCTGTAGTCCCAACTACTCGGGAGATTGAGGCAGAAGGATTGCCAGAGCCCAGGAGGTTGAGGTTGCAGTGGGCTGTATTTGTGCCAGAGCGAGACCCCAACTCAAAAAAAAATTTTGACAAAGAAGGAAAAAAGTATGAACGTCATAGCAACTTGGATGGACTTAGAGTCTATAATACTGAGTGATCTATTGCCGAAACAAAGAACTGAGTATCACATGTTCTCACTCATTAGTGGACCTTGAACAATTTAATATACTGAATACTATAAGAAAAGGATTAGGGTAACCCCTTTGGGTCCTGTCCCACTGTGGGAGCTTTTCTGTCCTCTTAATAAATTCTGCTTCAAAAAAAAGAAGAAAGAAAAAGAAAAGAAATGGCAGTAGTGTGAAACTGCTGGGGGATGGGGGAATACCTCATCAACAAGGGGACCTCCATAATGAATATTTGTATACCTAACCCTGAATTGAACCCCACATCCTTAAAATAAAAAAATTAAAAAAAATTTGAAGGCCAGGCGCAGTGGCTCCTGCTTATAATCCCAGCACTTTAGGAGGCTGAGGTGAGAGGATTGCCTGAGCCCCGGAGTTCGAGACCAGCCTGGGCAACTTAGTGAGACCTCATCTCTACAGTAAATCAAGAAAAATTAGCTGGGCATGGTGGCACATGCCTGTATTTCCAGCTACTTGAGAGGCCAAGGCACGAGGATCGCCTGAGCCCAGCAGGTCGAGGCTGCGGGGGCTGTGAGCGTGCCACTGCACTCCAGCCTGGGCGGCAGAGTGAGACTCTGACTAAAAAAAAAAAAAAAATGATATCACCTTTTAATTTTTCTATAAAATCACACATGTACATTATTTAAAGAATGAAATATTAGGTAGGATGCCTTATGAGGTAAAAAATGGGAGAAAAGGTGAAAAACCACACACAAAAAATCAAATGGTTTTATAAGGTTTAAAATGAAAATCAGGCCGGGCTCGGTGGCTCAGCCTGTCATCCTGCGCCTTTGGGAGGCTGAGGTGAGCGGATTGCCTGAGCCCGCGGGTTCGAGACCCGCCTGGGCAGCGAGACCTCATCTCTACAATAAATCCAAAAGTCAGCCGGGCGTGGGAGCACATGCCTGTAATTTCGGCTACTCGGAAGGCAGAGGCGGATGGATCGCCGGAGCCCAGCAGGTCGAGGCTGCGGTGGCCGGGAGCGGCCACTGCACTCCAGTCCGGGCGACCGAGTGAGACTCCAACTCAAAAAAAATAAATAAATAAAAATAAAAAAATAAAATGAAAATCAGTAGCCCTTTGCCATCTCTCTGGCTCTCCAGAGACAACCAGCCCAACTCTTCTAACTTTTGATAATTTTTGTACTTGCTACCGCCTTGATTTTTTTCTGCTTTAGGCATTCGGTGTCAGATCTCCACCGTGAGAGACGAGGAAGGACTGTCCTCCATGCACTGCTGTCCATAAACATGTTTCTTGTAGTCTCCCTTCCCTAGTGCGCTTCATATATATCACAGTTCTGATGAGCTCAATACTCAGAAAATACATTCCTGTGCCTAGTGATAGCTGGGCCATGTGGGGAGTCCTCAATTCTTCCTTTTCCTGCCCACATTTTTACCTATGTTGTTTTTGTTTGCTTAGCTTTCTGTGGGATTATTCTTTTTTTTTTTTTTTTGAGTTGG
>NW_007253123.1:28843-35623 GCF_000164805.1 Carlito syrichta
TTGAGTTGGAGTCTCACTCTGTTGCCCAGGCTGGAGGGCAGTGACACGCTCCCGGCCACAGCAGCCTCAACCTGCTGGGCTCCGGTGATCCTTCTGCCTCAGCCTTCCAAGTAGCTGGAATTATGCACTACTACGCCCGGCTAACTTTTTGGTTTATTGTACAGATGAGTTCTTGCCAAGTTGCCCAGGCAGGTCTCGAACCCATGGGCTCAGGCAATCCACTCGCCTCGGCCTCCCAAAGCGTGGGATGACAGGCTGAGCCACCAAGCCCGACTGGGATTATTCTTAATCATCTTTAAATTTTCCCCCAATTGTACAAGTTTCTCCTGTTAACACGTTAGATATTTGTCTTCTTGGAGCAGTTGCTCCCTGCACCTCTGTCTGCTAGGATCTGGGCTGACTGAATTTGATCTACTCACCAACGTCCTGACGTTATTCTTTGTCCCAAGCCTCTCCCTTGTGTTGGGTCACCTCTCTCCTGCATTTCATAGTCACTATTTTTTGTTTACTCCCTTGCTGTGATGGAGCACATCCTCTAGTAGATTTCTGAGAAAAGGGTGGTGTGTGCGTGAATTCTGCCCCAGAGCCAAGGCTGGGACATTTGTTAGCTTGTTCTTATGAATTCACAACTTCTCTTAGTTTCTTGTCTCTTAGGAGTGCCTCTCCTTTCTCTCCAACTTAGCCATCCATTGCATATTGTGCATTTTTTATTTGATGTTTTAATCCGCACCATTAGTTGTGCTGAATCAGGAAATGTTCCATGAACAAGACTTGGGTGGAAGAAGAGAAGGGTAAGATGGAAAACTGACCCTTTCTCCAAAAGCCCCAGGGTAGGGAAGCCTGCTGCTGTGTGTAGGGAATTCAGACTTTAACACTTCCAAATGTTCTCTGTGGGACCACTGAGTGCTGGGAATCCTGGGGTCACCTGAAGCAAACGCCACATGGTCCAGGCGCTCCTATGGGTCAGGCACCCACTGGGAGCAAAGGCCCAAGGTGTTTGGGACATCAAGCCTCAGCCCAGTCACAGGTGTAAACAACTTAGGTGACAAAGACGTGAACACATTAACAAGTGCCCGATCCATTCTCCTCTGGGAAACGGAGTCATTGGCCTCCTTCAGAGCAGATTTGGAATTCCAAGGGGTCCTGCCTGGTGTGAGGTCCTTGTCTGCGCCATGTTTTCCTACCAGGCCAGCTTTCTGGGGCAACTTTTAGGGAAGCCACAGCGGTCACCAGCCTTAGGGGGTGAAGAGGAGGGAGCAGGGAGACACCCAGAAACTTCCTTGGAAATATCTGGTGGGGACTCAGGGAATGGGAGCCCCTTCTCCGAGGCTGGGCGCAGAGTGGGCTGGACTGCTGCCTGTAGAGGGGCCTTGCCTACGGGCTCCTCACAGACCCCCCAGAATTCCCTGCTCCCCTCTCTCTCCCCTGTGCCTTATCAGGAGAGCATTTCCCCTCCTCAGGGGGAACCCTGCCCCTCCATCAGTCCCAATACCGACTCTTCGCTGCACAGTATGGATGGCACAGGCTAAGAGCAAGTCCCCTTTGGCCTGTGCCCTCTGCCTCTGGCCCGACCTGCTCAGGAAAGCCTTCTGCTCCGAGGTCAGCAGGCTGCCTGGCTGTGGTGAGAGGAGCCTCCCCGGGGACAGAGCAGCGGAAGGAGAGGGGGATGGGGAGGGCCCCAGGCCTCGGAGCTGGAGCAGATGGTGAAGAAAAACACAGGCTTGTTTGCTTCTCTGGGGCGTCGGGCTCTAGGGCAGGCAGGGGTCTCTCTGGTCTCCAGAGTTTGTTCACACGTGGCTGTGTGGGAGTGTGGGGGGCTGGGGTCACCCCCGTTTTGCTGGAAGCCCGGGCGGGGATTCTGGTCGTTGTTGCTTTTCCTGAGGGCTGACTTTTTGTCTGAGTTCTGCACTCACCCTGGGCCCAGGCGGTGACCCGCCCCCAGGCCCGGTGTATCCTGAGTGAGCGCCAGGAAGAGCAGCGGCCAGACCCAGGACATTTCAGGAGCAAAGGAGGACCTTGTCCAGTCGTTGTAGGTCTTCTCTAGGACTCTCTGGGGGAGGGGGTGATCTCTGCATTGGGCTCCAATTTTGGGGGCCTTTGAAATTCTGCGGGGTTTGCCGGGCTCCGTGGCTCAGCCTGTCATCCCGCGCCTTTGGGAGGCTGAGATGAGTGGATTGCCTGAGCCCGCTGGTTCGAGACCCGCCTGGGCAGGCGAGACCTCATCTCTACAATAAATCAAAAAAAAAAAAAAAAAGGAATTCTGCAGGGTTCGGTTTGGAACTGCACGTTGTGAACCTTTGCGGTTTTAGGCAGACCGTGTGCACCTGCATTTGTTCCTTATTTCAGAGGCAGGTTTTGTTACCCTCCAAGGGGAAACAGGCCAAGAGTGGAGGAGGGCCTTGTCCAAGGTTGTGCAGTGGGGAGTGACTGAGCAGGCCTGGGTTCTGGGTTTCCTGACGTCACATCCTGTGCTCTTAGCCTGTGTCATCCATATTGCGCAGCTAAGAGGCAGCATTTGGACGGATGGAGTGGCAGGGTTTTCCAACATCTCTCGTGTATGCATGGAAAATTTGAGGTATAGTAAGGCTGGCAGGTCCGGAGACAGTTGCCATCGGAAGTATGTTTGTTACTCACAGTTCCCGAGAAAAGGAGAGTAAGGCCTGGGGACCACATGGGGAGTTACGGGGTCAGTCAGGAGGCTGAAGGAGACAGCCAGATGTGGGTGCAGCCTTTGTTGTGGTTTCCACAGGCAGAAGCGGCAAGGCAGTGCATGGGACTGGCTGGCTTGAATGATCTCGGCGGGCTCCGGGTGTAAGGACTGGCCCCCGTCGCCTGGCATCTGGCCCTGGGGAAACTGGGTGGCGGTGGCCTGCGCGATAAAGGAGGTATTTGATGGTATGGACTCTGGCCTCCTCCTGGGGGCCTGGGGGTGATGAGGTAGACGGGAAGCCAAAGCGACGATCAGGTTGCCAGAACAAGGCATGCCCAGCCCAGGCACCGAGGGTAGACGTTAAAACATCGAGTTCCCAGAGGCTGGAAACAATGCACGGGCGCCTACATGGCGCCATATTTGAGCACTGCTAACTCAGAAGCAAGCACAGACACAGCTGATGGAGGTGCAGCAGCTGCCGTTTCGCTGATGTGGACCCACGCAGACCTCAGACGGGCAGGGCAGCCACGTGCCACCACCGCACACGACTTTAATGCAGTAATTAATTATCTAACCCATTGCTTGTTTAACATCTATGTTCTCTGTTAGATGCTAAGCTCCTTGCGTACAGAGACTGAGTCTGTCTTACGCCTGGAACAATCCTAGATACCTAATTATAATGGTAAGCCGGGTGTGGTGGTTCATACCTATAATTCCAGCTATTCTGGAGACTGAGGCCAGGGTTTTAAGACCAGCCTGGGCAACATACCAGGGCCCTTGTCTCTACAAAATAAATAAGTAAATAAAATAAGCGTATGTCGCTTTTAAGTCACTTGGTCGGTGGTCATTTGTTGGGATAGCCAATAGGAAACCAGTACACCCGGTCCCCGCTGCATCACCATCTTTTTTCACTTACCTGTGGAATGGTCTCAGTTCCTGTGTCCTGACCTTGAATCTCTGAGGGCCAAAAGGCAGGAGACCTTCAGGCCTTCTTGGCCGTTGACGGGATTTTCTGTCCCCCACAAAGCAGTTTCCAGACCTCACTGTCGTAGGGCTCCGAATGTCCTGTTGTGAGGTCTTTTCCGGAGGGGAGAAAACCGTACCCCAAGGAATTCTAGCCAAAACCTGACAATCCCACCACAGGACTGATTAAAAGAAACCTTTTCTAGTTAGGAAAGCTGCGAGATGTCAGTTGCCAGCTTTTTCATGTGTGGCCGTTGGGTGGCCTACTTCAGAGCAGTCTGTGGCTTGGGATGGGTTTAATTTTTTGTTTTGATCCCTTGGAGAAACCCGCAGACAAGTGGAACCACATTAGGGGGGTCCTCTGCCCTGGCGGCCTCGTTCCTTTTCCGGGGGCGGAGGTAGGTGGGAATGGCCTGTCTGCAGGGGTTCCTGGGGGAGGGGGAAAGCCCTTTAATCACGGGGGCTGGAGGGAAATGGCTCTGCTGGAACAAATCGGGACCTTGAAACGGCGACTTTCCTGCCAGTTGCTGGGGGAGAGTTGCCATTCCACTTTGCCGGTTTCAGGCCTTTCTTGTGGTCAGCCTCGTGGTACCTGCAAGACGTGGGCGCAGCAAACAGATGAGAGGCGAGGGCAAGGTGGGTTCCTTCCACCTGATGGGCATCTGCCTTTAATCATTGCTAAGAGCCAGGCTCGGTGGCTCAGCCTGTAATCCTGCGCCTTTGGGAGGCTGAGGTGAGTGGATTGCCTGAGCCCGCCGGTTCGAGACCTGCCTGGGCAGCGAGACCTCATCTCTACAATAAATCAAAAAATCAGCCGGGCATGGCAGTGCATGCCTATAATTCCGGCTCCTGGGAAGGCTGAGGCGGAAGGAAGGATCGCCGGAGCCCAGCAGGTCGAGGCTGCGGTGGCCGGGAGCGGCCACTGCACTCCAGTGTGGGCGACAGAGTGAGACTCCAACTCAAAAAAAAAAAAAATCATTGCTAAGAACAAAGGGACCAAAGAATGGCCTGTGACCCGGGAGGGCAGCTCAGGTTTCTCTGGAGTGCGGCCCTGGGGCCGTGGGAGTCTCGGTCTCTGGGTCATTGCGCACTGAGGGGCAGCTGGAGAAATCCTTCTGGAACTCAACCCTGTTCACGTCTGGCCCTTGCTCAAAAACTCCCGGTAGTTCCCACGCCTCGGGCCAGGGTTTGAATCCTTTAGCGTGTCATTCAGGGCCTTTTGCCGTTGGGCTCGTCCCAACCCGCTGTCCAGCCTCGGCCTGGCTTTCTACCACCTGGACTGGCCGCTCCACCCCACAGAGCTGCTCCTCTGACAATTCCAGAGCCGCAGTGGCGGGACCTCGAAAAGCAGGGTTTGGCATGTCCTGGGGGAGACTGTGAGGCCTGGACTGAGCGTAGCAGACACCAGCGGGGGAGGCAGTGGCCAGCTGGGTGTGAGGGAGGGCGGGCAGAGAGAGTGGCCGCTGGTCAAGGGTAGAGAGGAGGTGTGGGGAATGGCGTTGTTTGCCTCGGGACCCGGGAGGGGACGCCCCGTTGATGTCAGGGACACTGAGTTTGCACCACAGCAGGCAGAAGGCGTGGCTGGGGAGATGTCCAGGGTCTTCCAGGTAGAGGTCCAGAGAAGAGGCAGGAAGGAGGGCTCATGGGACCGTGGCCCTCCTCGTCTAGAAAGAAGAAGCAAGCCGTGAGCTGGTGGAGCTCAGAGCGTCGGGAGGAGGAGGCTTAGGAGCCAGAGGATGGAGGAGAAGGATCACCGCACCGAGAGGCCAAGGAGAAGACAGAGAAGGGACCCCAGGCTGGAAAATGGAAGAGCAGTTGGTGGAGGGGAGGGGCTGGGAGGCCAGCAGGCCGGAGCGAGCCCGGGGGTGTGGACTCTTCTGGAGAGGACCGTGACCCCCTGGAGGAGGATGCCATTCCGGACGTGAGGACCGGGGTTTGACGTGGCAGAACAGATGTGGAGGGTAGCAGAAGCAGGGCTCCACATTTGTGGATGTGCTCCCAGGGCAGCCCAGGCCTGGGTGTGGCTGGGTGGACGGCACTGCAAGGGGAAGGGGAAGCATGGGGGGAGGGCTAGGGACCTTCCCGTCCCTCCCCAGCAGAGCCAGACGCCTCTGAACGTCTTTGCCGGCTCTTGTTGCCAGTGTCATGTTTCTGTGTTTGTTCTTTGTGTTGTCTGCGTCCTGTCATCAGATCGCAGGTCTCCTTTGTGGCTCTGTCCTCCAGTGGCCATCTCCGAGTCTGGTGCCTAGAAAGGGCTTAACAAGTTCATGGGACAAATGGCTTAGAGTTGCCCTATCTTGTCTTTTTTAAAACTTTTTTTTTTTTTGAGTTGGAGCCTCACTCTGTCGCCCAGACTGGAGTGCAGTGGCCGCTCCCGGCCACCGCAGCCACCGGCGATCCTTCCGCCTCAGCCTTCTGGGTAGCCAGAATTACAGGCGTGCGCTACCGCGCCCGGCTGATTTTTTGATTTATTGTAGAGATGAGGTCTCGCCAAGTTGCCCAGGTGGGTCTCGAACCCGCAGACTCAGGCAATCCACTCACCTCATCCTCCCAAAGGCGCGGGATGACAGGCTGAGCCACCGAGCCCGGCTCTAACTATTTTTTTTAAAAAACATAAATCCAGTGAAGTGCAAATCTTAAGTGCGTAGCTTGATAAGTTTCCACTGAAGTGCACACTCATGTAGACCACCATTCAAACCCAGGTAGAGAGCATATCTGGCTCCCCGAAGGCTCCCGGGTGCCCAGGCAGCGTCCTCCAGAGGTAACCACGATTCCAATTTCATCACCGTAGAATAGCTTTGCCTGTTCCTGGAGGCCATGTAAGGAGAATTGTCCCATACGTGCTCTTGGGATCCGGCTTCTTTCACTCGACATTATCTCTGCGAGACTCACGTATGTTGTTGTAGTGGTTTGTTCTTTTTCACTGATGTGTAGTATTCCGTTGCAGGAACTCCATACCTTTTCATCCACCTTTTGTGGACATTTGGGTTATTTTCCACCATATTCATCTTACAGTCTATTGGTGAATATGAGCTAGAGAGCCATCATTTTTTGTCTTTTTTCCCCCAACTTTTTGGGCCTGTTTTATTTATTTATTTATTTATTTATTTTTTTACTTTAAAGATGTGGGGTACAATTCAGGGTTAGGTATGCAGATGTTCACGATC
>NW_007253123.1:36181-37214 GCF_000164805.1 Carlito syrichta
TTCCTCTGGGTATATTCCCAGTAGGGGAATTGCTGGGTCATATGGAAGGTCAATTTCTAGTTCTTTCAGAAATCGCCACACTGTCTTCCAAAGAGAGAACCATCGTTTTTGAGTGAGGAGGTTAAGAACTGGGGTACTTAGCCAAAATCACCCGGGGAGCCACAGGCAGAACTGGGATGGGTCTCCAGATTCCTGACTCACAGCCCGTGATTTTTTTCCCCATAGAGGGCAGAAGCACAGACTCCTGAGCTCCCTCGGCAACCGAGTCCAACTTATGGTGCCTCTTATTGGGGCCAGGGCGGCCAAACCCACACATTGTCTTCACGGACAACATCCTGCTGTCCGTGGCCCCAGGTCAGCGGGACACAGAGGACCCAAGCAGCCAGCCTCCAGGGTGTGGGATTTCTCCCTCCTGATGAGCAGTAATGGCGCTAATCACCGTAGCAGCAGCTGCCTTTCACGGTGTGCTTGTGTGAACCAGAGACTGTGGCATATGTGGTATTCAGCCCTCAGCCCTTTCTCCTCGTCTGTGCCTTGGGAAGAGGTTCAGCCCCTTCCCCAGTTATTGCCTCTCCCCAGAGCAGCGGGTAGGGTTCTCACAGTCTGATTAGACTCGCTAGAGTGGAGACGGGGGAGGGATGAGGGGTGGGTGTAGGGGACTTCAGTCCTGGGGAGGTGGGCGTCAGATGCTTACCCCGGTGTGAAGTGAGCTCCTGGGTGTGGGCGGAGCTCTGAAGGTCTCCTCCTGGGTCAGGATGGTCCTTCGAGATCAGAGACAACATTGTGTGTGTAGAGTTAACAGAATACAGCCGTCACCTCTTATCCTTGGAGTGGTGTTCCAAGACCCCCAGTGGATACCTGAAACCCTGATAGTCCTGAATGAACCCTGCAGACACTGTGTTTCTTCCTACATGTAACATCCCTGGGATACAGTTGAATTTATAAACTAAGCACAGCAAGAGAATAACAACAGTAAGCCGGGCTTGGTGGCTCAGCCTGTAATCCCGCGCCTTGGGAGGCTGAGGTGAGTGAA
>NW_007253123.1:37234-39591 GCF_000164805.1 Carlito syrichta
TGCCTGAGCCCGCGGGTTCGAGACCCGCCTGGGCAACTTGGCGAGACCCCATCTCTACAACAAATCAAAAAAAATGAACTGGGCGTGGTAGCGCGCGCCTGTAGTTCCAGCTACTCAGAAGGCTGAGGCGGAAGGATCGCCGGAGCCCAGCAGGTCGAGGCTGCGGTGGCCGGGAGCGGCCACTGCACTCCAGTCTGGGCGACAGAGTGAGACTCCAACTCAAAAATAAATAAATAAAATAAAATAAAATAAAATAGAGCAATGATACCAATGTAACATTTTCACAGAGAGAAGATTCATTCTTTTTTCTTTTTCTTTCTGAGTCGGGGTCTCACTCCGTCACCCAGGCAGGAGTAGGGTAGAGCAATCACAGCTCACTGCAGCCTCAGTCTCCTGGGCTCAGGGATCCTTCCATCTCAGCCTCCCAACTAGCTAGGACTACAGGTATGTGCCACCAAGCCCGACTAATTTTTTGGTTCGTTTTTTATCTTTATTTACTTATTTATTTATTTTGAGTTGGAGTTTCACTCCGGCGCCCAGGCCGGAGTGCAGTGGCACACTCATGGCCACCCCTGCGTCGACCTGCTGGGCTCTGGCGATCCTTCTGCCTCAGCCTTCCAAGTAGCTGGAACTACAGGCGCGCTACCACGCTCAGCTAGTTTTTTGATTTATTGTGGAGATGAGGTCTCGCCAAGTTGCCCAGACTGTTCTCAGGCAATCCCTTCTCCTCGGCCTCCCAAAGTGCTGGGATTACAGAGGTGAGACACCACCTCCAGCTGGAAGATTTATTATTACTGTAGAGCTTAGAAAGCTCAGCATGCAATTTTTTCCTTTTCAAGTTGAAAACTTCCACCTTTTTGCTCAAAAGAAGCACTTTACGGCTCTCTCTGGCACACCCAACTTGCCGGCATCCCTACTCTTGTGCTTTGGGGCCATTATTAAATACAGGAAGGACGACCTGAACACAAGCCCAGCAATACTGAGATGGATGATCTGATAACCGAGATGGCCATGAAATGACTAGTGGACAGGCAACGTGGAGATTCGGGACAAAGGGAGGCGTCACATCCTGGGTGGGACGGAGCAGGACAGCATGAGATTTAATCACGCTACTCAGAAGAGAGTGCAGTCGAAAACTTGTGAACTGTTCATGTCTGGAGTTTTCTGTCTATATTTCTGGACCTCCGTTGACACCGGGTCGCTGAAACCTCGGAAACTGAGACCACAGATAAGGGCGGACTTCTGGACAACTGACTTTCGGGTGTCCCATTCCCCCAATTCCTAAATGTGAGCTTGGGGTGTGGTTAAATGAATGTCGATAAAATGAAATGTCGTTTCCTGAGCATGTGCCCAGTGCCCACTGTCATTCTAGCACCTTACAGGATTTAATCACCAAGCCCTCACAGCAACCCTGAGGTAGTTCTGTCCTCAATTGTATACACAGGGAATGAGGCAGATTAAATAATTCATCTAAGATGTCTCTGGCCATACCTGCTTCACCGGTGAGGGGAGTGGACTGAGGAAGGAGAGGCAGAGGCCCCTGTGATGCGGATTTTTCAGGTCAGCCTGGGCTTTGAGGGTGTCAGCTCAAGGGGTCGGCCAGCCAAGCCCCAGAGAGGGCCATGGAGGAGCTGGTCAGCCTAGCCACGCAAGTATCAGCTCGAATGGGCTGGCACGCCAAGCCCTAAGTGTTGCCATTGGGTGGCAGGGAGCTGGCAAGCCTAGCCCCCAGGGTGTTGGCCCTAATGGGCTGACAGGCCAAGCCCTGAGAGTGTTGCTGGTTCGGTGGGCGGGCAAAATCTAGCCCCCTGGGTGTCTCAGCTTCGAAGTCTCGCCTTCTCCGGCAGCTCTCCTGGTTCAGCCGGCTCCAGCAGCTGGCAAGCCAGCCTCTGGGGTGCACGGGTTTTCAACCCCCACGATCTCCTGGGCTCTTGTCTCATGCCCAGGAAGAATGAGGGACATGGACGGCCGGAAAGTGACAAAGCAGGATGTATCCAGGACAGAAAAGCTCCCACAGCAGGAGGGGATCTGAAGGGATGGCCCATCTGGGGCCCCAAACCTGGTGCTTATAGAGCCCTAAGTCCAAGCCGATTGGCTAGCATTAGCTGTGAGTTGTTGCTGTTCTGATTGGTTGCTTTTCGATCCCAGCAGTGAGGACTTGAGCTCTAGCTTGAGAGGGAGCGGGGAGTTGTTTACCAAGGCTGAGTCTGAGAGGCCTGCTGGGAATTCACTACATTGTTACCAGAGGGCCCGCCTGTCTGCCTAAACTTTTTCTTTTTTTAGTTGGAGTCTCACTGGGTCGCCCAGACTGGAGTGCAGTGGCCGCTCCCGACCACCGCAGCCTCGACCCGCTGGGC
>NW_007253123.1:39748-42687 GCF_000164805.1 Carlito syrichta
GGTCGAGGCTGCGGTGGCCGGGAGCGGCCACTGCACTGCAGTCTGGGCGACAGAGTGGGACTCCGACTCAAAAAAAAAAAAAAGGAATCCTCTCTCATTCTCATTCAGAGTATCATAGGAGATACTCTTACGGTAAAAGGTAAAATACGTTGGAAATGGAATGTAAGCGTCGTAAAGGTGTTTCTTCCGAGACACAAGATATGTGGAGCTAATTCTTCCACTGCCGCCCCTCCCCCATTGCGTTCTCTGTTCCTCCCTCCCTTCCCAGACATCTACTCATCACCCACTTAATGCCAGACACGGCCGCAGAGATACACGTTGGGTTGCCTTCCGCGCCCAGGTCATGCCCCGGGTGTGACAGTGGCTGTGAGCGCCGTGGACGGAATTAGGGGGACCGAATGGAGGAGGGGGTCCCGCCTGTCCAGAGAGGCTGGCAGAGGTTTGAGAGGGCAGAAGCCACTTGAGTACAAAAGATGAGTAGGCCGCCCCCAGGGAGACAGGGGAGTGGGCATTCTTGACTGTGGTCTGAAGGCCTGGTGGGGAAGGGGCGGCACAGCTCAGCCTGGGTCGGGGCCGGCGGGACATGGAGACAGCCGGCAGAGGGCCAGCAGGGCTCAGTCACAGAGACCCTCAGCGGGTGGTGGCTGGCCGTGGGCTTTGTCCCTTCCAGACCTCAGTCCACCCCTCCCTTCTTCATTCGTTTTTCACTCAGCAAATATTCCCTGGTGCGTGCCCTGTGCTAAGCCCGAGCCAGGGGCTGGGGATTTGTGAGCTCAGGGAGTCTGCCCTCTGAAGGCCACCGTTAGACGGGGCAGGTGGACAGCAGCGTGTCTGCACGTGTGCGCCACACAGGCGGCTCTGTGTGGCTGGAGGTTGTCACCGAGTCCCTGGCTTGGGGATGATTTTGCAGACCTGGGGCTGGCACCACGATGCTGGGTGTTTGCAGATCTACCTGCCTGGGGTGGGGGGTGGGAGGGTGAGACTGAGGCTTTCTCTGACACCCCAATCCCACGAACGGTGGAAATCTGCCCCCAGAGGGCTGGGGAACACGACAAGGAGATCTGCTTGACCTGTCTGGTTTCCCAACTGTCTGACTTGTGGGTGAGAGGCTGCATCACTCGGGCCCTCCTACCGCCGAGGAGGACAGTGTGATGATGTCAGCCGGATGGTCTCTGAGCTGCTTCCGGCTCTACCATGGCCAGGAGGGGGACAAAGGGGAGGGGGAGGAAGAGGAGGAGGAGGGGGAAGAAAGAGGGGAAGAGGGTGCCTAGTGAGGTATGGGAGAAAAAGGGGGGAAGGGGAAGAGGAGGGGCTGGAGAGGAAAGAGGAAGAGGAGGCGCCTGGTTAGGGATGGACGCCAGCACAAGGTCACGCGGAGGTTCCGCAGATGAGCCCCTTCCCAGGACCCCACCATCATCTTCAGAGGAAAGCTGCAGTAGCCAGGGGTGTTGAAGTCACGTTTTCCCCCACCTGCTAGGGGTTTCTTTTTTTTTTTTTTAGTTGGAGTCTCCCTCCGTCACCCAGACTGGAGGGCAGTGGCCGCTCCCGGCAAGGGGTGAGATGGATCCTGCTGGCTGTGAAGGTTGCCTTGGGTTTGGGATCCAGACTTGACCTTTTTCTCCTACCTCTCGGAGGTGGGAGCAGCTTTGACCCTCTTTGACCCTCTGGGCTCCGGCGATCCTTCTGCCTCAGTCTTCCGAGTAGCAGGAATTACAGGCGCACGCTACCACGCCCGACTGATTTTTTGATTTTATTGTAGAGATGAGGTCTCGCCTGCCCAGGCGGGTCTCGAACTGCTAGGGGTTTCATGCGATGCTGCTGAGGGTTCCCACCTCCGAGAGGTAGGAGAAAAAGGTCAAGTCTGGATCCCAAACCCAAGGCAACCTTCACAGCCAGCAGGATCCATCTCACCCCTTGCCCTCCCACCCCCGGATTCTGAGTTGCTTCAGAGTCCCCCAGGCCTGGCCTCGCAGGGGAACTGAGGAGTTCCTTAGGGACGCCAAGACAGCTGTGTGTGGCAGGGGGTCTTTGGGACCTGGACTTGGTGCCCGGAGGTGTCCTCCCGGCCAGCCGAGAAACGCACTGGGCTGTGATGTGTGTGCGCACGATCCTGCGTGGATATCAAATGCCAAATTCCACAGGCAGTCCCTTTCAGCAGTCACATTCCTCAGATTCTTATCAGGGTTTTTTTTTCTCTAGTGTGCACTGGGAGCCAGTCTCTCTGCTGATTGCAGGAGGATGGGAGAAAATTAAAAACAGGCATCCTAGCCTTTATCCTGGCTCTGTCACCCGCTTACGATTCTTCTCCTTCTCTGGGTCTCAGTTTTCACACCTGTAAAGAGGGGGTTGAGACAGGAGCATCCTTCCAGGCCCCCTTGCAGTGCAAAGTCTTCGTAATTCTCCATCTGAGTCCACAGCGAGATGCTGTTGTGAAACAATAGACCGAAACAAAATCCGTCTTTACTTCATAGAGCGGGAGATGCTTTGGACACAGGTGCAGCTGTGGGCACTTAGGAGTGGTGGTCTTTCTGTGTGTCCCCTCCTTTGCAGGGAAGCATTCCTCTCCCTGAAATGGTGCCGCTGAGCCTGGCACTCTCGGTTTCAAGGGACCAGACTCCTAGGGGAACATTCTAGAGTTAGCAACTTCCTCCTTTGCAGGAATAACCACAATAGTGAACTACCAGGAACTCTTTATGAGGTACAAACGACTTGCACATTCATTTACTTTTGTTAATTTTCGGGTGGAGGCTGGGCTCGGTGGCTCAGCCTGTCATCCCAGTTCTTTGGGAGGCCGAGGCAAGAGGATTGCCCGAGCCCATGGGTTTAAGACCTAGGCGACTTGGCAAGACCTCACCTCTACAGTAAATCAAAAATTAGCAGGGCATGGTAGCACGTGCCTGTAGTTCCGGCTACTCGGAAGGCTGAGGCGGAAGGATCGC